>NW_004955529.1:1528987-1529922 GCF_000276665.1 Chinchilla lanigera | reverse complement strand
TTTTTGTTTGTGGTTTTATTTTTTCTCCTTCAGCATTTGATTTGTTTTTATATAGTGTGAATGTGGTTTCTAGTCTCTTTGTGGTTTTTTTTTCTATTATGTTCTTTTTGTCTCCTTCTCTCTTCCCCTCCAGTCTTGTACAGAAGTACTCCAAAGTGAGCATGATCCTCCTTTGCCTTCCAGTCTTACTTCTAATCTCTTCCTCTTCCACTACCTCTCTATTTTTTCCATAAGCCATTTTAAATTTTATCCCCTGAGGGTATAATTGTCATATTAAGAACTTATAAACTGCATATATTTTTCTGGTCTGTTTGACATTTTGTTATATAACCACAAGTCTACTTCATATTGTTTAGGTAGGCAAATTAATGGTTAGCTCAGTTTATCATTTTCTAGGCTTTGAATGATGCTACTGTTATTGCTGATGGCACCACTTTAGCAGAAAGTGATATAATTGTTCTAAACAGCTATTTTTCCTGATATTCCAGAATTCAAATTGACTAAAGGTCATAGAAAATACTGTGGAAGAACATTGAAGAACCAGGTGATTGGCCAAATAGACAACAACTTTGCATCCCCAACAAATTGAAGAGGTAGGATCTTGCAACTGACTCAAAACTCAAATATCACTTACATCTGGAAGATACTTGGGAGAAGTAGTTATTTTCTAAAGGTTCAAAACACTAGCAAAAAAAGCAACCAAATAGGCAATTTACAAGCATTACCCAAGGAAACAACTAAAAAAAAAAAAGAGAGAGAGAAAAAAGAAAAAGAAAACTACAAGACATTTAAACAAGATGCAACCTGAAACATCCTGTTCACCAAAGACAAACCCAGGGGATAATGAAGTGGGACAATGTGCAAACAACTCACTGGCCTCTCTGAAGTGGTACCAACAAATCAATTGGATGAGGCTGTAGAAGAAATCAAATCAG
>NW_004955529.1:1513162-1528887 GCF_000276665.1 Chinchilla lanigera | reverse complement strand
AAAAAAAAAATAAAGGAGCATGAAAAAATTATGTTAGCCATGAATGCTTAGCATAGCAAAGAAATGAAATCCATGAAACAGATTCAAGTAGATACCCAGGAGAATAAAAATTCCATTGAAAATATCCAAAGCAGATTAAGCCATTGTGAGGACAGATTCTCAGATATAGAACACAGACTTACAGTTAGCAATCATGAAAAGAAAGATTTCTTAAAAATAGTAAGGGACCATGAGAAATCAATCCAGCAACTACTAGATTAGGCAAAGAAGATTAATTTATTATTGATTGGAATCAATGAAAAAGTAGGACACAGCATAAACCATATAAAAAATTATTGTTCACAAACATCATGGCAGAAAATTTGCCTCATAGAGAAAAAGTGTTTGAAAGACAGTTAAATGAGAAATATAGAACTTCAATTAGCCACAGTCAAAAAAATCTACAGCCAGGCATATCATAATCAAGATCACAGAAATTCAATACAGGAATAAAATCTTAAAATCTGTTAGGGAAAAGAAACAAATTACCTAAAAAGTAAAGCCCATCAGAATCACAGCTGACTTCTCAGCATTAACCCTCAAGTCAAGGTGAGCTTGGAATGAAGTATGTCAAGTTCTACAGGAAAACAGCTTTCAACCCATATTGATGTATCCTGTGAAACTATCTTTCAGAAATGATGGAAACATAAGATACTTCCATGACAAAGACAGCTGAGGAATTTTATGACCACCAAACCAGTATTCCAAAATGTTTTGTAGGACATTCTAGCAAGAGATAACAAGGACCACAACTCCATGAATCCCAACAGAAGGAATCCACATGGCAAGACAAACAAGCAGAAGGAGGGGAAAGATAGGGGGTGAGCCAACAACAGGAAAAAAATGACAAGGATAAGTCAATACATATCAGTTATACCTATGAATGTTAATGATCTCAATTCACCAATCAAAAGACATAGACTAAAGCTAGAGGGATTTATGACAAAACATCGAACTCCATAAATAAAGGGGTCTAAAAGCCAGTGGGTTACAATTGCTATCCCTTAAAAACAGTTTCTAAACTTACCTGCCAGCTGTAATTTTTCAGAAAAGTTGCTCTTGCCTAGTGGATGCCAGACCCCAAGTTGCCAGAGACCTTCAAGTGCCAGCCAGTTCCTTGACACAGTCAGAACTGGCAGCAGATATCTGCAAAGTAGGGATGCATAGGATAGGTGCGTGGCCTCTCTCTACTCTCTAAATTAATCATAGCTTTCCAGATATTTACTGTGCTATTGATAAAGGATGGTTGGGGACCTGAAGGATCAGAACTGAAAGTAGTTAAGGAATCAGCTCTGGATAAAAAGCATCCCTTTAGGGTTCAAAGGGGAAGTAGAAGCGACCACACAGATGTGCATCAGTCCTTTACCACCTGCTTGGCGATGTTCATCCGCCAGAATGGGAGGGGAGTGCTGTGCAAACCTCAGTGTGTGGGAAAATATTAGGCAAAGGCCCTGTGTGTACTGGACTGGCTCCAGATGCAAATATTGTAAATGTGGATCTTGTTGTACAGTATACAAGTGAACAATTCTTTGAAAAATTATACCTAATCAAGAACACCTAGTGATTTACCTTTTTGCTTCCTTTTATATGCTATAGAAAAGTTGATTTCCTGCTAGAATTGTGGCCAGATGGTCGGTCAACCATGTGTGAATCTGAAACTAAAATAGAAATCTCATTGTATCTAAGAGTTTCATATGCAACTGCAAAAGTACATAATAAAGCAAAAAACGTATCTCTGTGTCACAGGAGCCTTGCTCCCCTGTTCCACCAGAAGGACCTCTGGTGTCTCCGTTGTTTGTCTCTTCACCCACATCATTCCCTCTTGCACCAGTCTCCTGGACCTGCTGTGGCTGGACCACAGCACCAAGTAATCATACAGATAAAACCTATAACAAATATGCTAGATTAGTTTTAGATTCCTTTTACTGGAATCCACCAGAGCTTGCCTAGAGAAAGGGTTATATGACACATATCACGGCCTTAACTAACTCTACTCAGTGGGCCTTAAATGACATCATAGCTGGTCTCTCACTTCTAAATAAAAAAGTAAAATTAATAAAACAGGCCATGTATGTTTGATTTATTTCACTTATGAGTATGGTCTCTAGTTGTGACCAATTGCCTATAAAAGCCTCAAGTTTATCTTTCTTTACAGCTGAGTAATATTCCATTATATAAAAGTACCACAATTTTCTTAGCCAATCCTCAGTGGATGGACATTTGCGTTGCTTCCACATTTTAGCAATTACAAATTGTACTGCTATGAACATAGGTGCACATACATCACTGTGATATGATGTTTTTAGATCTTCTGGGAAAATACCAAGCAGAGGGATAGCTGGGTTGAATGGGCTCTAGGTCTAGTTTTCTGAGGAATCTCCAAACTGATTTCCACAGTGGTTTCACCAGTCTGCATTCCCACCAGCAGTGGAGAAGGGTTCCTATTTCTCCACAGCCTCGCCAGCATTTGTTATTGGTTGATTTCTTAATGCTAGCCATTCTTACTGGGGTAAGGTGGAATCTCAGTGTTGTTTTAATTTGCATTTCTCAAATGACTAATGATGTTGAACATTTTCTCATATATTTGTTTGCCATTTGTATCTCCTTGTCTGAGAAATGTGTATTCATCTCAGCTGCCCATTTTTGGATTGGGTCTTTGAATTTGGAGGGGCTGATACTTTTTAATTCTTTATATGTTCTAGATAGAAGCCCTCTGTCTGAGGGACAATCAGCTAAAATTTTTTCCATGTTTGTGGGTTTTCTTTTTACTCTACTGGTGATTTCTTTAGATGTGCAGAAACTTTTCAGTAGGATGAGATCCCAGTTGTTGATTCTTTCAAGTGTTTCACATGCAATTTGGTTTTTGTTCATGAACTCTCTGCCTACCCCTATGTTTTCAAGGTTTTTACCTACCTTCTCTTCCAATAACTTTAGTGTTTCTGGTTTAATATTGAGGTCTGTGAACCATTTTGACCTGAGTTTGGTGCATAGTGATAAGCTTGGGTCTAATTTAAACTAGGAGATATGATAGACATTATGAATTGATAGGAAAGCACTCATACGTAAAGGGTAACTGGGATATGGGAAATATAAGTGAAAGAAGGAGAATGTTTGTATATATGTATATGCAGGATAGTTAACGCGGCTGTTCTACTGTCTTGTATTTCCTTGCTGAAAGAAACTGTCAGTGAGGCATTGGTTGATTAGCTTTGTATGTCTATATGTTTTCATGAGAAACTACATTGAAGATATCAGTATGTAATACAATAAGCAGTGTTAATTCCCTACCACTCTGTTTGTAACTCTGTAATGTCTGTACTGATCCTTTGCTATTTTGTAAAATGTTGTCGGTCTGTTAGTATTTTCCTCCTTTTATTTCTAAAATAAAAAAAAAAAACAGGCCATCCTCCAAAATCAGATGACTTCAGAGATTCTAACAGCAATATAAGAAGTACTTATACAACTGTAAAAACTAAACATTGTACATACATTCCTGATCCTTCTGCTAATATCTCAATAGCTGTTCAAGATATTAGATGACAGATCAATAATATGTCAGGCTCAAACTCCCTAGAATGTACATTTATCTTCTTTATGGGAAGCCATTATTGGCTTCTCTTAGTAAAAATTTTTATTGGCTGTATTCACAATTATCTTCTTCATCTTATTATTTGCCCCATGCATATTTAATTGTTTCTTTGGCTTTGTCTCCTCCAGACTTAAAGCTATATCCAAGATATATCCAAGATAAAAATGCCTAGTGTCTTTCAAGGACATGTAGAGTTTCTGCAGAGTATCTCTGACTGCCAATCAACTCTGACCTCCTTCCACCTGAAAAAGCCAGAGTAGTCATTGCTCATTGTTGCCTCATGGCAATTTGGGTTACTTCTTTAGATGGGGGAATGTTGTAGGTAGCTGAATTGAATAAAAATATTATAGGCAGTCAGAGAGGGTTAGACCTTCAAAGGCGCCAGTAGGAAAAACAATATATTTTGTAACTGTGGAAGAGACAGGCACTTCCACTGTGGGCCAGACCTCAGGACAAAAGATTAAACAAATACACCCACAAACCTCCCTGGGGATAGACATCAGGGATTGATATTCTAAATAGGTATTAATCACCTAGTAAAAGCCAGGAAGTGTCACTAACCCAACCACCTATAGGAAAAGCCCTTGTTCTGTATTCATGTCCACTTCCTATTTAACCCACTTCCCCATTTAATCCTTATTTAATCACTTACACCTGTGCAATTTACTCATAAACTTATTGGTTGACCATCATTTTGTCTCACTTCATGCCCACTTTGTGAGTTCCCATGTTTCCTACCTTAGACCTGCCTCACCTTGTAGTTTTGCTAATAAAAATCTCTGAGAAAGAGAGGGTCCTTGGCAATCCCCTTGAGTCCCCTTCTGCCTCTCTCTCAAACAGATGCTTTCTTTCTTCCAATAAATATATGCTGCTCCTTACAAAAAAAAAAAGGACACCGACTAGCAGCATGAATGAAGAAGCAAGAGCCAGCAATATACTGCATACAAAAAACACAAATTTGCAAGCTTATATTTGGTAATCTGAAAAACTAATTTGAAGACAACAATATGCAATATGGACTTAAGTTTTGACAAATTTGTGTCATTAGTGGCCATTAATGAAAAGTCACTTGAAGCTGGTCTATCCATGATGATTGCCCTGAATGAGGCTGATTATTGGAGATAAGGGGAGTAGGCATAAATCAACCAAAAGGAGAATGATGTGTAAACAGACTACACATTCTAGACAATCGCTTGATTCCTGTTAATCAAAGCATCCACAAAGTGTTTAGGAAATACCTGAGCTTGGATTGTTCTCTTGTACTGCAGCAGTGACAAATATCAAGAGCAGACCCTGCAAATTTGGACCCTGGGTGCCATCCAGTGTTGAAATGGTGTAATTAACTAGTCTCAAATAAAATAAGACAGTTTAGAATCTGGAAAGATGGCCACAAACTGAAAAGCAAAGTAGTAACTATATTAATATAAAAAGAGGTGATGGGCTGGGGATTTAGCTCAGCGGCAAATGCAAGGTCTTGAGTTTGATTCCCGGTACCGGAAAAAAAATAAAAATTAAATAAGTAAATAAATAAAAAGTGATATAGCATGATATAAAATGTATAATGAAAAATTTAAAATGTGGGGTGGAATACAGTGTAATTTTGCCTGCCAATAATAGCATTCAGTGGGGTAGAACAAATATCTATATTGCTTCTGGCTATCTTCTACTGAGTTAGGATCAAGGAACAGGCCTGTTACAATGGCAAAGGAGATGCTAGCTGCAACAGATGTCTGATGGACTGGATTTTTGTGTCTTGTCAAAGCGCTGGAGTTTTTCTTATAAGCCTTTTTGTGGGTAGATATCACTAATTTCTAACTAAGGTTAGGTTTCAGCTGGTGAGCACTGAAACTCAGGGAACAATAAATAAAAAATAATAATAAATATCAAAACACAAATAAATGGAGAGTGAAAATATAAATGATAAAGGAAATGAAGAACTGGTTATTGAAAAAGATAAAGAAAACAAACATCATCTGCTATGCTAATAAATTGAGAGACATGACACATACAAAATCTGAGAAAATGGAAAGCATTACAATTAATATCTAATATCACAGAAATACAAAAGACACTAGATATTAATATAAAAAACTATATCTCAAGAACTTTAATAACATAGGAGAAATAGTAGCAGTAAAATAGAAATAGTAACATGCCTTGATGCATACATCTTGCAAAGATTAGATTATAAAGAATTAAAAAGCATGAACAATGAGTCCATCAGCACATGGACTATTCATTGTTGGTAACTCCTGACATATTCACCACTGAATTCTACAAGAAATTTGGAAAAGAAATAATGCCAGTAATGCTGAAAATTTTAATGAAATTGAAAGAGAAGCAATATGCCCAAAATAATTCCTGGAAGTAAGTATTTCCCTGATATCAAAACCGGAGAATGACCCAAACAAAAAAGAAACCAACAGACCAATTTACCTAATGAACACAGAGGCAATTTCTCAATAAGATACCAGCAAATAGAATGAACCAAATAATCAAGAAAACTATACACCATGTACAAGTAGGATTAATCCCAAGGAGGTAGGGATATATCAACTTATGCAAACCAATAAATGTAATAGACCTTATTAACAGAGAATAAGACAGAAATTAAGCATACACAGTAAAAACGTATTTGAAAAGGTCTAAAACTCATTCATGATAAAAACCCTACAAAAAATTGGACTAGATGGTCATTATTTCAATGTGATAAAAGCAATCAGTATCAAACCAATAACCAACATCATACTAAATTCTTGAAAACTGAAACATTTCTAAAATCAGGAACAAGTCAAGTATGTCCACTATCATCACCACTATTCAGTGTAGTTCTGAAAATGTTAACCAGAGCAATTAGACAAGAGAAAAAAATAAAAATATAGGTATGGAAGAAGTTAAATTATCATTATTGGCAGTTGACACAATACATAGAAGACACTAAAAACACCACGAAAAGACTTGAAGACTGAATAACCAAATTCAGTGGTGTATCCAGATACAGTCAACACTCCAAAAGTTGATAGCGTTTCTGTATATAAAATTAAACTCAGTGAGAGAAATTAGGGAATCTTCACCCTTCACAATAGAATCAAAAAAATAAAATACCTAGGAATCAATTTAACAAAGGAATTAAAAGATCTATACATTGAAAATTACAGTTCTCTGAAAAAGATCCAAGAGTATATCTGAAAATGAAAAATATCACTTGCTCATGGATAGGAAGAACCAGCATTCTGAAAATAACCATACTCCCACAATTGCTGTACAGATTTAATGCAATCCCAAACAAAATACCATTAGCATGCCTCACAAAATTAGAGAAAATAACCCTAAAGTTCATTTGGAACCAGAAGAAGCCCGGAATAGCAAAAAAATTCTCAGCAACAAAGATAAGCCAGGGAGTCTTACAATCCCTGAGTTGAAATTATACTACAAAACTACTGTGATAAAATCAGCATGTCACTAGCAAAAACTCAGACCTGAGGATCAGTGGAACACATTAGAAGATGTAGACACAACTCCAAAGACCCTCAACCACCTTATTTTTGACAAAGGTGTCAAACATGTTCAGTGGAAGAGAAATAGCCTGTTTAATAAATGGTGAGGGAAAAACTGGTTTCCATGTGCCAAAAAATAAAACTAGACCCATTTCTATCACCATGCACTAAACTAAAATCAAAATGGATCAAATATCTAAATGTTAAAATAGAAACACTAGGTCTACTGGAAGAGATATTAGGCAGAAATCAGGAAGACATAGGTGTAGGCAAGAATTACACGAACAAAACCCAGATCACCCAGGAAACATTATAAAGAATCAACAATTGTTATCTCATCTCATGAAAAAGCTTTTACACAGCAAAGGGAATCACCAACAGAGTGAAAAAACAACCCACAGAGTGGGAAATAATTTTCCCAGCTGTCCCTCAATGACATATCTAGAACATATAAAGAATTTTTTAAAAATTAGACACCCAAATTTGAAGGCCCAATCCAAAAATGGGCATCTGAGATGAATATGCACTTCTCAGATGCAGAAAGACAAATGCAAGTAAATATATAAAAAATGTTCAACATCATTGGTCATTGAATAGATGCAAATTAAACAACACTGAGGTTCCATCTCACTCCAGAAAGAATGGCTATCATCTCAAAATGAACTAATAACAAATGCAGGCAGGGCTGTGGGGAAAAAGCAACACTTCTCCTGTTGGTGGGAGTGCAGATTGGTGCGTCCACTGTGGAAATCACTATGGAGATTCCTTAAAATCTAGGATTAGAGGTCCCTTTTGACCTAGTTCTTCCCCTTCTGGGTATCTTCCTGGAAGAATTAAAAACATCATGTCACAACAATATATGTGCACCCATGTTTCTAGAACACAATTTGTAATGGCTAAATCTCAGAAGCAACCAAAAGGCCCACTGACTGAGGAATGAATTAAAAAGATGTCTTTTTGTATGACGGAGTACTACTTAGCCAAAAACAAAGATAAACTCGAGACATTTATATGTAAATGGATGCAATTTGAGACCATACACATAAATAAATAAATCAGACTCACAGGTGTAATCATATTGTCTCCCTGATGCCAGAAACTAAAAGAGAAAAGCAGGACCAAAATGTAAAACAGATATTTTCAGATGAAAAGACATTGTTCAAAAGGAAAGACAAACTATGGTGGGGGAATGGGGAAAGGAAGGAAGGGAAAGGAAAGGGAAAAAAATACAAATTAGTTATACTTCTAGTTTATTTTAATTCATTGAAAAGAAAGATTTGTGCTTATATCTTTTGGAGGATTTTTATGCCCATGTCTTTTACTATGAGTAACTCCTTTGAAGATAACAATAGGCAATGTACTAAGTTTTGTTATACTCCTGTTATTTTGTTATTTAATCTCATTTTATTTTTTCCACAAAAATAATAGACATATAAGCATGAACAAATCATTAATAAAAAATGTGACTGACTCACTAAAAATGTTTTACATCAAGGTGAAGCCCACAGACAGTTTCACTGTTGAATTCTACCAAACATTGAAAGAATTACTATAAATCCTCTTTCAATAATTCCAAAAAATAGAAATGTTTGCAAACACTTTCTAAGAAGTCATGATTATCCTCATATGGAAACAAATAAAACACAACAAATTAAATTAAACCACACACGGTATTACTGATGAACATAGATGTAGTAATATTGGAAAAATACTAGGAAACGGAATCCAACTGCAAATTAAAAAGTATATTCTACATAATCAAATGAAAGTCAATCCAAGGACAGAAAGATGGTTCAGTTTATGAAAAATCATTAAATATGCACACAATATCATCAGATAACAACAAATCCATATAACTATCTCAATAATTATTACAGAGAAGGCATTTGATAAAATGAGCAAAATTGAGCAAATTAGGTACAGAAAGAATGTAATTTAACCTAATAAAATCCATTCATAATAGACCAACCTTATAGTTAATGAGGAATAGTTGTAAAAAAGACAAGGAAACTACTTTCTCTACTTTTATTTAACTTAATTCTGGCAATATTAGCCTTTATACTACAGCTGAAGGAAGTAATAAAAGGCCTCCAATGTGGAATTGAAATCAAAGTGTTTTACTTTGCAAGGTTATACAATATTATATATAGAAAGCACCAAAATACCCCCAAAAATCATAAGTAAAAATAAATTCAAAAACGTTTTATCAAACAAAATTAAAGTAAAAAATGAATAGAGTTATTATATGCCTATAAAGAAGCACTGAAATAGAAAATCAAGAAAGCAATAACATTTATGATAGCTATGAATATATTAAAATACTGAAATAAATTTAACAAAAGAGCTGAAATCTCTACAATAAAAATTTTAAATGCCCTTGAAAGAAATTGAAAGGAGACATAAAAGGTGAATGGCACTCCATGTTCATAGATTTAAATTGTGGATATTTTTAATAAAGTCCATAGTGCTCAAATTGATTTACAGACTAAAGAAAATATTTATCAAAATACAGTGGGCATTCTTCCAGTATGGGAAAATGTTATTCTAAAATTTATATAGAACCACTGAAATACCTGAATAATCAAAGCCTTCTTGAGTAAAATGAGCAAAGCAAAAACCATTACAATATCTGACTTCTAACCATAATATAGAGCTTCAGTAATCAAAACACTATGGCACTGGCATAAAAACAGACATATTAACCAATGAAGCAAAGTAGGGAACCTATATAATTACACATCCAGAGACAAGTGATTTTAAGTAAATGTATTGAAAATATATAGTGCAGAAAAGCAAGTCTTTTAAGTACATGCTGCTAGGAAAATTATATACTCACTACTAGATAAAAGAATAAAGCTAGAAGGAAACTCCCATCAGTTTCAGAAATTTTTCAAAACAGATTAAACACTTACATGTATAAATTGAAGTATTAAGCTTCTAGGTGTAAACCTAGTGGAATATCTACATCACATCAAAATGAGCAGTGCAGTTTTGGACAAGAAACCAGAAGCACAGTAAAAAAACATGCAAAAATAAACAAATGATTTTTATGAAATTAAAAAGCTTATGTACAGCAAATGAAACAATCAGCAAAGTGCCACTTCAATCTACAGAATAGGAGAAAATATGTGTAAATATACATCTGAGAAAGTTCTTAAACCTAGAATATATCAAGTATTATAAAAAATCAAAGAAATTAAAATGATAACGTTATTAATATATGAACAATAAATCTAAGTAGACTTTCAAAAAAAGCACATGAATGACTAATGGGTACATGGAAATAAGTGCAAAATCACTATCATCAAGGCAATGCAAATAAAGAGTGTGAGATTTTTCTTCATCTGAGTAAGAAAAGATGTTGTGGAAAATACTAACGATAACAAATACAGGCAAGAATGTGGAGAAAATGAAACCTTTGAGCACTGTTGCTGAAAAGTTAAATGAATAGAGCCATTATGGAAAATGACATGTGGTTTTTTCAATGGATTAAAAATAGAGCTACCATATGATCAAGCAATCCCATATATATATATATATATATATATATATATATATACACCAATCAAAGGAAGCAAAATCAGTTTGTCAGATATATCTGCACTAGTATATTTATTGCAACACAATTACAGTATCAAAGATAAGCAACCTATATGTTCATCAGTGATGATTCAATAACAAATATATATATATAGCCATTATACATGAAATCCTCTCATTTGCAGAAACATGGATGAAACAGATCATTATTTTTTTACTGAAGTATGCCTGTCACAGGAAAATAACTACTGCATTGTCTAACTGACAAGCAAAATCTAAAAATGTGGATCTCATAGAAGTTTGTGCCATACTGGTAGTTTCCATGAGCCAGGGAGAGAGGATCATCAATAAGTACTAGTGAGTAGTTTGATAGAAATTGTAAATTCTAGTGTGCTGTTGCATAATAGAATGAGTATTGATAACTATAGTGTACTGTACATCTCAAAAGCTATAAGAAGAGATTTTGAAAAATGTTAGCATAAAATGATAAATATTAGATGAGACAATTATATTTAATGTGGTTTTAACATTACACTATACATACATACAAGAAAACATTACTTGTTTTTATTTTAATATATTCAAATTTATGTTTTCACATCCTATTTAAAATTCAATACTACAGTATGTATCCCCTAAGTTATAAAAATTAAATGAGGTACTAAAACATTATTGAAAATCTCTATCAAATTTACTGTATCAAGAATTTTACTTCTATCTTCACAATAGTCTGTCCTTATTTTTCCATATCTTCTGATCGATACTTCAGCCCTTTAAACAATGTGTAACTATAAAGTCATCTAATACTATAACATGTACATGTCACATCTAATATTTGTTATATACTAAATATCCTTGACATTCTGTAACTTCTTTTGGCCATAGTTTCAGTCGCAATGTGGAAGAAATATTATATGTGGGGAACATCACTCACACACAAACGCACACACACATACTCACATATATATACACATATACTTATGCATCTATACATAAGGTTGAAGTAAACAATAAATGACTGTATGCATTATGATATAAGTATGTGGATGGTATGATGCATTTTTCAGTTAGCCTGATTTAATCAGTCCACTTTGGAAACATGTAACATTACAATTTACTCTGAATATAAAGTTATTATTTGTCAATATATTAGTCAGCCTCTTGTTACTATGACCAAATATCTGAGAGTAACATTTTAAGTGATGAAAAATTTGTTTCAGTTCACAATTTCACAAGATTTATTTTGTAATTTGTTCCATTGCTTTGGACCCAAAATGAGGTAGAACCTCGTGGTAGGACAATGTGGTGGAGCAAATCTGTTTATTTCAGATGACCCAAGAAGCAGAAAGAGGAAAAGAGTCAAAGATGAAGGGGCTAAAGCAAGATATAGTTCCAAAGGTCATGACCCCATGAACTACGGCCTCCATCTGGGCTACACATTATGCTTTCAGTACATCCCGTTAATCCCATCAAATAATTATTCCACTGGTGAAGTTATAGCGCTCACTGATTTTCTGAAGAGAACACAAGGCTTTCAAATAACAAATGATTTTCTTAATTGTAAAACTGAGATATGTGTTTTTACTCGTGTTCATAAACAGAGAACTCTAAATAAAAATTTTCTAAATGTAAACCTCCAAATGACACTTCTTCCTATTATATAACATTGTGAGGCTTCCTGTTTCATTGGGTTGCCAGATGGGATAAAATTTATGTCAACAATCCTATGGCAACCATCTTACTGACAAGAAATGTAAGTTCACAGTAGAAAGTACAAGCAGTACTAAATCAAGAAATTAGAAATATTTTAAAATGAACTTTCCCTACTAGTGTTCCAAATATATATTACCAATTGACAATTCTTTCTCCTTCATGCAGAAAAACAGAAAATCATCATTATCGCTTCCTTTCCTGTTATTTGATGGTGAATCTGCAAAATTTATCAAGTTGCATTGTTAATTTCAAAATTGTAAATTGACCCTATAAATAGAAAATGTTTTGATAACTTTAGGTCATATATACAATCTTTAAATCAGGAATAATTTAAGTAGTCTTTGAGATATAATATTATACTTATGCATGCCTAAATATAAATGTTACATTTCATAAAGCTTAGCTCACAAATTAATTGAAACCATTGGATAATGTATAAAAGTTCAGTTTCTTGTTCAAGAATGACTTAGTTATTTTTTATTTTTTGCACAGCTCAATTTTTATGAAATGTTCATAACATGCAAATATATAGGTGAAGCTAGCACAATCACATAAGTTATTGAAGATATTCTATTTTACTTATAAAAATATAATTTTATGTCAAATTTTTATCCTAGAAGTCTGTGGGATCCTCTCAATCCATTTTTTGTAATAAATGAGAAACTTTACTCTTTCTTGCACATCATGTGTAAAATAGTTTTATAATCTTTAAACCGGAGAGAAGAATTTTAAATATTACCAAAATAATTGAAATGGTGTGTTCATCTAAGACAATATGCAGACAGGAAAAATATAAAGACAATATATAGACAAGATGATGGGTTAAAAGAAGCAACATTTTCCAGCTGCTTTATCTTAATTTCCCTCATTGCTGAGACAAAGTATATGACACCCAAAATTAAGGAAGGAAAGGTATACTCAGCTCAGTTTGTGGAGGTTCCAGTCCATACTTTTCAGGCTCCAAGGCAGAATGACATGGCAGAAGGTAACGGTTCATGGGGGTGGAAAACAGAAAAAGCAACAAGAGCAAAAAGGGAGCAGCTAGACAGCAAGCGTCTTTCTCCCCCTTATATTGTTTTCAGGCTACACACCCCAGGGTGGGTATAGCACTCACACTCATAATCCCAGTATTGGACCATGAGTCAATCAAAAACTCTAGAAGCTTGCTGCATGACTACATGAGACTTTGGTTGGACATCTAGATGCAAGCCATAACATTCCACCCTGGACCCCAAGGAGTCCTGCACATCCCTTTATGCAAAAGGCAGTTTAGTCCATCTGTACGAATTGTCAAAGTACTAAAATTTAAGCACTGCTTTAAAGTCCAACTCTCAAGGCTCCTCTGAGATGTAAAATGCTGTTGTTTGGAGTTTTACAAGTGGAACAATATAATGCAGAACACATATTTTATAAGATTATTCATAGTAGTTACTCAAAGAATCATATACAAAAAGAGAGTACAGGAAATCTTTTACACACTAAAGACCAAAGAATACAGCTGAGGATCTGGATCCCACAGTAATGGCCCACATGAGTCGAGCTGAAGATGTAAAGCCCATGACAATGCCTCCCATTATTCCAACTGGAGACCTAGAGCCAATGATGATGTCTCATGCAAGCCTGTTTGATTGATCTGTGCTGGGAAGGCCTGAAAGGTCAGTGGTGGAAGTTAGAAAGTCTGTGACAGTGGGATGCAGGATCTGTGCTAGCAGGCTGAGTGATCTGAACTGGAATCAGGAAGTGACACTCAAAGTAAGAAGGGAGCACCCATAAAAAGTACCACATCCATCCTCAACAACAGTGAGGTCCTGAGCTCCTAAGATGATGAGGAAAGCTGAGTTCCCATCAGGAAAGCCAATATAACAATCTTCTCCAGGAGACTGAGCACTGCAACATCTTCCCCTCCAGAGCCAGGAAGTGATGATCAAAGTGAAGACCAGAGCTTCCCCAAAGTGAACCATAGCCATTCTCAGTGACAACGAAGTCCTGAGCTCCTCCTCTGACAAGAACAGCCAAGTTCATCAGGAAAGCCAGCATGAGAAGGTCCTCCTGCAGAAGAGCCCAAGGAAACCAGCTGCTAGTTAACAGCTTCCCAACAGTATCCAACAGCACCCAACATCTTCTAAGCTTCTTCTTCTCCAGTTCTGCCTCTTCTGCTGCTGGCAACAATCCTTAGGTGGGCCTCCCACACCCAGCACCATGTTGGCTTAGTTCAGCTGAGTATTACAAGTTGACAGTCGATTGTCAGTCCACCACATGAATCAAATTCTTAGCTGTGAGCCCCTGTACAAATGAAAAGAAAGTTAAACACTTCCAATTTTCAATGGCACAAGATAAACATTACCATTACAAAAGGTATAAATAGGGAGATGCAAAGGAATGGATCCACAGCAAGTCCAAAAATCCAGCAGGGCAAATATTAAATCTTGTACTTCCATGTGGAACATCCAAAGCAATCTGTGGTATGTTGTGAGTTCCAAAGGCCTTGCATGGCTCTGCCCCCTACAGCACTTGAGGTAGTTGCAGCTCCTATGGCTTCTCTCTTGGGCTTGCTTTGCTCCCTCCTTGAGACATTCCTTAGATGATACATGTTCCTGGCTTTTCCAACCATCTGGGGTCTTAACTACACCTTTGGCTTTTCATTCACAGCTTCACAAACCGCCTTCTCAAGGGCACACTGCTAGACCTCCCACGTCCTCTCAAATGTAGGTGGAAGTCTTCTTAATCTCAGAACTCTTGCATTCTGCATGTACCCCAAACCAGTGCCACATGTATGAAGCCAAGGCCTGCTGCCAGCTGGATGAATAGCTAAGCTTTCCTCTCTCTTGGCTGTAGGGATCAAGTGTCTGGATTGCTAGGTTCTCTAAATCTGAGATACAAATTCTATAGGTTGCCACCATTTGGGGACCTGGTGCTGCTGCCACCATTCTGGAACGTGGTGTTCTGTGGCTTTCTCCTCAAAGCAAAGTCTTTCACTTTTGCACTTTTGAGGCTGCAAAGGGTAGAGTCACGCTGCTTCTAGTGATACCCTAAGGCCATATTTTATATCCCCCTGTCCCTTCTGAGCAATTGATATCTCTTAAGCTCTATCTTTGCAGTCCACAGCTTTACTGAAGCTTTTGTTCTGGCCAAACTCACAATGTTTTGAATCATCTTTCTGGGGTGTTTGCTCATGATTTGTAACATTACTCTGGCTAAAAGTCCCCAGCAATAGTCATGACATTGCCCCAACATTAGACTGCCTTGAAATTTCTTCTGCCAGATTAATTAGTCCTCCCATACATGTATCATCTGGAGTCCAATAGTCAACTCTGTTCTTCCCAGTAGAAACCTTCTGAGCCTGGTCT
>NW_004955529.1:1504586-1506732 GCF_000276665.1 Chinchilla lanigera | reverse complement strand
AGAAACCACTTTGAAGATATCAATATGTAATACAACAAGCATTGTTAATTTCCTACCACTTTGTTTGTAACTCTGTCTTGTCTGTACTGTTCTTTTGCTATTTTGTAAAAGGTTGTCTGTCTGTTAAAAAAAATACTGTCTTTAATAGAGTTCAGTACTTTTAACATGGGAGTGCATTAATATTCATTCTGTCATGTGACCTTATGACATCCTACTGAAGCAGGTAGAGCAGTCATTGTAGTTCTCCATGGATGGTGACAGTAGAATTAATAATAGCAAGTTATATAGTGTTCTGATTAGTATATTCATTCACTGTCTATATAATGCTTCTTGTAGATATATATTTACATTCAAAAATATTTAAAAGCCTTAATAAAACAAAAAAATGATGAGTTGAAGTTAATTCTTTCCTCAGAAATGCATACTAATTTTGATCAATGTCAATCAACAAATTTCCATTGATGAAATCTAAAGTTTAGAGATATGAAAGAGATAATACTAAAAAAAAAATTTGTGAGTTAATAAACTCCCTTAATAAATTTTAATATGCTCAAATCAAGCTGCTTTCTGTAAATTGTTTAATATAATTTTAAAACTTTAATGTTAAAAGCAATCATTTGAGTTGAGTATCTGTAACTCCATTTAAATGTATGTTAGGGAATTTCTGATAAATGATTTTAAACTTTGGACTAAATGTGTTAGAGTAGGTGGAACCAATACAAGCAATTATTTTCCATATCACCTCACAAATTAAGCATAAGGGGAAATTCTATGGGTATGATCTTATAGACAAGTACTATCTAGAAAAATAGTTTTTAATCTCTTTAGTAAACATTCAAAATTAACTTCAACTAAAAGTCTATGTCATAGTAAAAATAGAATAAATTTTGCTTTTGCACAATGGCATTCTGTAGGACCTTAAAGTTGGTGCTATACATCTATAATCTTTGTGGATAAAACCTGGACAACTGTGATTTAAAGAAAAATTTATCTTGAACTTGCTTTTGACTGCTATCACAGATGTCTTGCTAGGCATCAAGTATGTCCCTACTACATGAGGTTGTAGAGCTCTGTATTGCGAGCTCTCTCAATTGTTGAGAGCTCTGTTGTAGAGCTCTCTCCCTTTGCCTCCCAAATTTTATTTGGTGTACTGGGAATTGAACTCAGGGCTGCGCACTTGCCAGGCAGGTGCTGTGCTGCTGAACTACATCCCTGACCCTCCCCCATAAAAATTTATGTATTATAAATTACTCATTCTGAACACTGCAGATCATATCTTTAGTTTAGCTTATGATGTATTTCTCCTTAGCCACATATTTAAATTTTCACAGGAAAATTTTGTACAGAGTTGTTTACAGGGGCAAGTCTAAGTATGAGGAGAAATTTGGGTTTGAGAGTGATATTGCCCCATGAATCCCACCATCTGACCAACTGCCCACTATGCCTAAACCCTGTGTGAACCCTAACACTTCTGCTTTGGCTAAGATGTAAAGGTCTTCCCATTGGATTAATGGCACCAATCAAATAAAATAATTCTGATTTCGGCACCTATTAAACCGGAAATTAAAAAAAATCAGAAACTCAGATGGATTGCTTTAAAAAAAATCCTAGCTCTTTCTTACCTAATAAGTGTCCTGCTGAGCCTAATGTTTGGTTATCTGAACCCAGCCTAATAACTCTAAATGATCAGAAATTAGAAAAGTCATCATAATTATATACTCAGAATCCATTTTATACCAAAGAAACTTATAATTTATTTTCTTTTTAGATTACTCTGACCACTGTGACCATTTATTTAGCCAAGTTTCAGAAAAGATTGCAAGCCTCTTTCCTTAAAACCCCTCAAATAAGGCATGATCTCAGGGAGACTCTGGTATCTAACCTGACTGCCACACTAACAAATGTACAGATGGTCGAGCTTTTAATGAATAAAGTCTTCCTTATGACTGACACACAGAAATTATAGATACCTTGATCACTTTTCCTCAAAGTAATCAATGTGCATAGCTGTTCCACTTAATTTTTTTGAAGTTTCAGACCTAGACTATAACATAAATATATTTTTCAAGTAACTAGTAGATACAATATTTTTCTAAGGCTGCCATAATAAAGTGTTTCAGCCCAAGTGGCTTAAATATAAAAGATA
>NW_004955529.1:1501033-1504326 GCF_000276665.1 Chinchilla lanigera | reverse complement strand
TGGGAATCACTAAGTAGTAGTTTTTCATGCCAAATAATATAGAACATCAACTTTAGTAACACACACAGAAATAAGGCACTACCAGAAAATGCAAATGTGTACATCAGTGTGTGTGTCTGTGTGCCTGTGTGTATAACAGTCTTCTTTATTACATATCTACAGTTTTCATATAGATTTCTTCCTTTCAATAGAACACTGCACATCTATACACAGCAAAACATTCTGTGCATGCAATGTGTAAATTCTGAAATGAATGAGAAAATTTTGAAGCAGATTTCCCAATTTTAAATTATAGTTTCTCATGAACCTTTTGGCACTTAGAACATAGAAAATGAAACAATTATGTTCATGTACATGTTCTTTTCCAGTATCATATTTGTGAGGTTTCATGATCCTAGAATATACTTAAGCATATATTCAGAATAAATATGTAGCACTTATGTGATATAGGGCTAGTAGTCACTATTATTGCTTTTCATTTAGAAGCAGTGCAGTGTATGAAAGCCTCAACAGTCCTTTTTATAGATTCGATTTTGTTTTCAGGACGTTACATTTCATAATTATTGACTGCTTCCCTCTAGATGGGATGACTTTAGCCGTACTTTCATCCTGGAGAGGATACTAATGGTTCTTGAGTGTGGATCTCCAGGTTAAAGAGCAAGGAAAATAGGAACTCTCTTTTTCTTTTTTTTTTCTTTTTTCTTTTTTCTTTTCTTTTTCTTTTTCTTTTCTTTTCTTTTCTTTTCTTTTCTTTTCTTTTCTTTCTTTCTTTCTTCCTTTTTCATTTTCAGCAATTTGTAACTACTTTTAATGTGAAATTACATTTTAACACAAATGAATTGCTTAACAGAACTTGAAAGGAGCTACAGATCTATTAACAAATACTTCTGTGTGAGCTAGATATATTTTGAATAATATATAAATTTTGCCCTGAAAGCTACATTATCTGAAAACAGGATAGATACTTGTTGTGGCTGTGTTAGATGTTCCCCAAAGCCTCATGTGGTTGTAGGTGGGGCATTTTCAGAGGTGCTTGTAGCTAGAATTGTGACACTGGCAGGGATCCATGGTGCAGTGCTAAGATCAAAGGGCACTAGGATGAAAGGTGTGAGTGCTACCCTCCCTAAGTTGTCTGAATAAGAGGTGAGGGATAAAAAAGCTGTGATCACCTGTTGCTTTGCTGCTTTATGCTTCCCATGAACTCTTTCTCCACTGCAATTCCTGTCTGCAATGCCACACTGACTTGGAGCCAGGCAATTAAGGCCCAAAACCTCTACAAACTGAGATATATAAACCTTTCTTTCTTTAACTTTGAATGTCAGGTACTTTGTTTCAGCAATAAGGATAACATCACTAAGATAATATTATTGTTTGCTTTTGAGATGTGCATGCATGTCATATATTTTCCATCCTTTTATTTTGTGTCTATGTCTGATTTTGTAGATGACGTGTTATTTTGTCAATATGTAGTTGAATTTGGTCTTTTACTCCAAAGTTTCAGTCTGTATCTGTTTTTCATTTTGTTTGGTTACATTTGGGTTTTTTTGTTTTTTTTTTAAATAGGTTTTCAGTATGTAATGCAGGCTGGACTTGAATTTGCTTATATACTCCAGGGTGGCCTCAAACTTATGGAAGTCCTCTTGCCTCAGCTTCCTGAGTGCTGGCATAACAGACATGTGCTGCCATGCCCAGCTCAGTCTTTGTCTTTTAATTGGGTAGTAATGACACTTTGTTCTTAATGTTATTTTTGTAAGATAGTAATTGAATTCTGTCATTACATTATTTTTCCATTCCTGGTTCATTTAGGTTTTTTTTTCCATTTGTTTAAATATTCTCCTAGTTAGATGTATACTTTCCTCTCTGTAATTTGGTAATATTAGCTTTACTGCCTCTGTGAAGGATCCCACTGAGTAATTACTGCTACGCTGATTTCTCCTTGTCCTGAGAATTTTTTATTTTTCTTTAAAATCTGAAGTACAATTTTGCATAATGTAGTAATCTAAGTTAGAAAGTGCTTGAAAAATAATCCAAACTGTCCTGACCTATATGTTTTGTGTTGAGTACTGCACTGTTATTATGTTAAACTTGAATTTATTATTTACTTGATGTTTTATGTAACAATGGTTTTATTATTTTCCTGTCACTGTGACATAATACCAGAAACCTATCATTTGAAGAAGAGACTTACTTGGGCTGAAGATTTAGTGTATTCCTCAGTGGTTCAAAGCAGGAACAAGATGGTAACAAGGCATGATGGATTAAAAGACACATTTTGACTGAGTGCAGACAGCAAATGGAAGAGCCAGGGACAAGAATATTGCCTTCCATGTCACACACCCAGTGATCCATTTCTAACAAGGCTCCATCTCCTTATATTACATTCAACTACTCAACTCATCAATCTGTGAATCCACTGATGATTATAACATTTGCATGTTTCAACTACCTTCCACACACCTGAAAATTGTGGGGGACAATCTAGTTCTGAATGAAAACATTCCTCCCTTGGCCTCCAAAAGATACATGCCCATTTAATTCTGGAAAATAAATTTTGTCCTTCCATAAGACTTTACAACATAACAGTTCCCATTTTGCTGAAAATTCTTGGTCCAAAGTCTGCCCTAAGACTCAAGGCAAACTAATTTTTGTCAATTCCTGTAAAAATTGGAGAGAAAGTTGAACATTTCCAAAATATAATAGTACATATTAAATATTCCCATCCCAAATGGGAGAAATATAAGGGTAGAAAGGATTGAAAACAAAGCAAGACCCAAAATCAGCAGGGCTGATATTAAATCTTGTAGTTCTATGTCCAGCACTGAGGTCAAGTAGTATTAGAACTTTAAGTTCCAAAGAGCTAAGATAGCCCTGCACCTATTGCACTCCTGCCTCCAGCTCAAATGCCCTCCACCTTAAGGCTTGCTCCCTGTCTAAACCTAATCTCAGCAGACATTCCACATATCTAGCATTTCCAAAATCTTGAAATCTCCACTGAAGATCTGTCTTAACTCTCATAGTATCTTTTTTAATTTTAAAGCTAAAAGAACAAAAACATATTAACAGATACACAGACATTTATACAATAACACAGAAACAATGCAAGCAATACAGTAGCTCAGACAAGGTGGTAGGAAATTGACAATTGTTGTATTACATATTTATATCTTCAAATTGGTTATGCAGATAAACAAATATAGGCATGGAAGATTCATAAAACACTTAAACATTAATTATTCCTTTCAATACAGCAATAGAAATCAGTAGTGCAACTATCTTAGCTATCCTCTGTGTGT
>NW_004955529.1:1496581-1500933 GCF_000276665.1 Chinchilla lanigera | reverse complement strand
ATACATGTATCATCTGGAGTCCAATAGTCAACTCTGTTCTTCCCAGTAGAAACCTTCTGAGCCTGGTCTTTACTGGCCAGCTTTCTATCAGCATTCTGGTCTTTTAAGTTCCCATCAGAATCTCCCACACAGAACATCCTAAAGTATTTCAGTGTTCCTCTTTCAGGTGACATCTCCAAACCTTTCCAAACTCTTTGCACAAGCCATTCCCAAAGGTTTTTGAACTCATGGTCAAGGATAGTCACAGCAATGAATCCACTGTCACTATGAAATTCTGTCTTGGTTACTTTACTCTTGTTGCTGAGCCAAAATACCTGACACCCAAAATTAATGAAGGAAAAGCTTATTTAGCTCACAGTTTGTGGAGATTTCAGTTCATACTTGGCTGTCTGCAAGACAGAGTGGCATGTCAGAGGGCAACAGTTCATGGAGGTTGAAAACAACAAAAACAGCAAGAGCAAAAAAGAGAGGAGCAGGAGAGCAAGCCTCTTTAACTCCCTTATATTATATGCAGGCTACCCACCCCAGGGTGGGTGTAGCACTCACACCTATAATCCCAGCATTGGACCATGAGTCAATCAAAAATTGTAAAAGCCCACCCCATGACTGCACAAGGCATTGGGGGTATATCTAAACAAAAGCAACAACATTCTCCACAACTTGAAATTGATGTAGCTGGAGAACAAATACTCAGAGAAACGGGTGAAGGTGGGGCAGCATAGAAGGATATTTTCTGACAATTGAAGAATTTTAAAAGAACCGGAGACTGATATTATCAGAACAGAGGGTTAAGTAAACCTAATCATCACTGAGTCCGCAGCAGCAGGTGCATGGCAAAGGCAAAATGAAAAAAATTCGCAAATAGCTATGGAGGAGAAAGGAGAGCTGAAGTTGCACAGTATGCTGGTGCTTGAGAAGTGTACAAAGATTTTCAACATATAAGCATAGTACTGTGATTGCCCACCATCTTGTAAGTCACACATGAGCTTACTTCTTTGGAAGATATAATATGACACTTTAGGCTTTCTTTTGTCCTGGATATCAAAGCAAGCATTGCAAAGCTGTTCCAGCTAATAGATACTTGGAAGTTCAATTTAGTCTCAGAAGTACACCACTGAAGCAGGACCATTGAACAACTTGCCTTGGGATTTGTCAATATTAACGGAACATAACACTGGATCCAGCAAACCCATCCCTCAATTTTCTACTGTAAAATTGCACTTAGCATAATAGTAGATGGTTATGTGTCTCATCACCTTTCTCTCAGGGACCCAGGAAGCAATCTATGTGTATACCCACTTGATATGAAGAACAGCAAGTTGCGTGCATAGGTGCAAACACGGCAAGTGGGATTTTTACTCATGTTATGCACCATCTATTTTTTGTATATTTACCTGAGTATCACAGAGGGTCCTATAGACACAAAGCAATCCAGGATTTGTTAAAAATAGTTTTCTTTTATTTTTTCTGGTAGAAGTAGCAAAAGTCAGTACAATGGCACATGAAAAATCAGATTTGCGCCATTAAAGTCTGAGTCTCTGCCCTCCGTGCACCTGCGGCAGACAGGAACTCTTCACTCGGAAGCCACCGGGACTGCTTTTACTGGGGTTAGCGTGTAGGCCGTTCCTATAGCAAGTGAGCAAGTGCTCCAAGAGCTGCTAGTCCCATGTATCGAGTACTTGATTTACTCCCACCGCCACGCATCCCACCTGAAACTCACAGAGAGAGCCAGGTATTTCCCATCTACTTCCTGGGGGCAGAGCGGGTCACCCAGGACCTTGCCAACAGTACAGTCTGAGTCTCTGCACTCTGTGCACCCATGGCAGACAGGAATTCCTGACTCAGAAGACCTGGGGACTGCTCTCACTGGGATTCACATGTGGGCCCCCCCTGTGAGGGCCCTGCACTGAGTGAGCGAGTGCTCAAAGAACTGCAGGTCCTGCAGTTCAAGTCTGTGCTTTACTTGTGCCTGGACCCCTTGGGGATTTGAAGGCACCGACAGTCTCTGATTGCTGTTGGTTTGGCCTGCATCTGGTTCCTGTATGTGTCCTGAACTGAGTGGAAACACAGAATCAAATGATTCACAAACTGTCAACCCTGCAGTTCGTATCTAAGTTTTGCCTGTACCCTAAAATGCCCGGGGACATAGGTCCACTGGACCGGGGTTGTCACACCAGTGCAACCGGAGTCTGGGCCGTGCATGTGCCCTTAACTGCAAGGGGATGCTTGATCAGATGGTCTGCCACCAGCTGACACCAATGCCTGCATTTGAGATCTGGGATAACTAGATACAAATCAACAACTGCCAGAAAAGCCCACACTATGTAAAGCATCTCAGCAGACACTGATAGGGAAACTTAACCAACAGGAATACTACAGACACTAGCGGCCTTTGCTGTGCAGCTACTGAAGAGGGAAACTGAGCTTTCTCCATCCGGTAGCAAACATGACAAAACGAAGGACTAAAACACAATCCCAGAACTCCACCTCACTCAGAACAAGTCCAAGAGACATCAACATGGTAGAACTCGGTAAACAAATGCCTAAAATAGCTGAAATGATTGCAATGGAAGTACAGAGACAACTCCATAAGACCATAGAAAAGATGAGATCAGAAATAATCTTTCAGGCAAAAAATGAAATGACAATAATAATGAAGGAACTGCTCAAAAAGTCTGAAGAAGAAACATATAAGAAAATAGAAAAACAAAGGAAAGGGTCAGAAGCGTTCAATGAAAAATATAGAAAGGACTAAAAACACATGAACCAGATTCAAAGAGACTTCCAGGAAAACAAAGCTGCCATTGAAAGCTACCAAAACGTCTTGAATGAAGCAGAAGTTAGAATCTCAGACTTTGAAGACAGCATGGCAGCTAGCTACCGTGAAAGAAAGGATCTCATAAAACCAACAAAGATCCAGGAAAAGTCAATTCATCGGCTACAAGATGAGGCAAAGAGGAATAATGTACGACTTACAGGAGTCAGTGAAACAGGATGAGGCAACACAACTGACATAAAAAAAATATTTGCAGAAATAACAGCAGAAAATTTCCAAAGTATGGAAACAGAACCTGGTACACAGGTAAATGAGGCATATAGAACCAGAACCAACCACAAACAAAATAAAACTACACCCACATATACAATAGTCAAGTTCTCAGATCTCCAGCAAAAGAACAGAATATTAAAAGCTGCTAGAGAAAAGAAACAGATTACCTATAAAGGAAAGCCCATCAGAATCATGGCAGACTTCTCAGCACAAACCATCCAATCCAGAAGAGCTTGGAGAGAAGTATTAGAGGTACTGAGACAAAATAGCTTCCAACCAAGACTGTTGCACCCTGCCAATCTATCCCTCAAATTCACGGAGAATTAAAATATTTCCACAAAAAGAACAACTGAAGAACTTCATGAGTGCCAAACAAGCATTACAAAGAGTACTAAAAGATATTCTAGACAAAGAAAAATCTTACTCCAACTTCAAGAACAACAGTAGAACTGAAATGTCAACAAGAGCAAGCAAGTAAACAGGTAGAAAAACCAGGACACCAACTCAAGTAAATAACATTTCAATAATAAATCAACACACATTGGTTATAATTATAAACATAAGTGGCTGCAATTCTCCAGTCAAAAGAAACAGACTGGCAGAGTGGATTAAAGAACAAAATCCAACAATGTGCTGTATACAAGAAACACATTTCACTGAAAAGGAAACCCACAGACTAAAAGTCAAAGGATGGAAAACAATCCTCCATGCAACAGGAACCCAGAAAAAAGAAGGTGTAGCTATTGTGTTTGCAGACAATGTAAAGTTCAAACTGACAACAATCAAAAGATATAGAAGGTCACTACATACTTGTCAGGGGAAAACTGCAAGAGGATGAGATAACAATCATAAACATGTATGCACCAAATATTGGAGCTCCAAGTTATATAAGACAAATCTTAATAGGCATGAAAACCCATATAATTAATAACACTATTGTAACAGGGAACATTAGCACCCCACTGACACAAAGAGACAGGTCAACTGGAAAAAAAATCAGCAAGGAAATAATAGATCTGAACCAATGTTCTGAACAAATGGACTTAGTAGATGTATACAGAGTGTTCCATCCCACAACATCAGAATACACATTTTTCTCAGTGGCACATGTGTCTTTCTCTAAAATAGACCACATCCTAGCCCATAGAGCATACCTTCCAAAATGCAAAAGAATTGAAATTATCCTGTGCATATTATCTGACCACAGTGCAATGAAATTGGAAATTAATAACAATAGGAACTCCAAAAACTCCATAAACACTTGAAAATTCAACAAAAACCTCATGAACAACCAATGTGTCAC
>NW_004955529.1:1477322-1488151 GCF_000276665.1 Chinchilla lanigera | reverse complement strand
TTTCCCCCCTTTCATTTCTCTTTTCCCTCACCCCAGTTATTCTCTCCTTTTGAGCAGTTTCAGTCCCTTTCACAATATCTATTGTACCTCCTAAATTTTATTCACTCTTTTGGGTTCTTATGCTAGTGAGACAATACAGTGTTTACACATGCAGCTCTGATTTATTTCACTTATCAGTACGGTCTCTAGTTGTGTCCATTTACCTGTAAAAGCCTCGAGTTTACCTTTCTTTACAGCTGAGTAATATTCAGTTATATAAAAATACCACAACTTTTCTATTCTTTCCTCAGTTGATGGGCATTTGGGTTGCTTCCACAATTTAGCTATTACCAATTGCACTGCTACAAACTTGGGGACACATATACCTCTGTGATATGATGTTTTCAGTTCTTCTGGAAACATACACAAAAGGGAAAGAGTTGGGTTGAATGGGACCTCTAATCCTAGTTTACTGAGTAATCTTCACACTGATTTCCACAGTGGTTGCCCCAGTCTACACTCCCACCAACAGTGGAGAAGGGTTTCTTTTTCCCCACAGCCCCTCCAGCATTTGCATTGCACTTTCTGGGTTTGCTTACCTGGCCTGTCAGGACAGCCTCTAAAATTTGGTCAGAAGCTTCTATAACCACATAACTTTTGAATTCTGCATAGCTTTAAAATCAGCAGTAGGTGAATCATGCCAAGGTCTGCCACTATCTTAAGCAGTACCCAGGCTTTCCTGAATCATGGTAGCATAGGACTCTGAGTGCACAGATAGCTGAGCAATGGTAATGGAATCCTGGAGAGCAAATTGCCTATGAGGTCTTCCTGATAAATAGGCCCATGATATTTCTTCCCACAGGAAAGTCTCAGTTTTACACTATTGAGCTGTGAAATCTGGAATCTTTTAAACTCCTGAAATACCTTCAAGCCATCTTTCCTACTGTCCTGCTGCAAAGTAATTGGCTTACTTTTAATGTCATTTTTAGCAACTGTGCTCCACCTTCACAGATGTTTTTCTGATGAAACTGCAAACTTTTCACATACATTGTTTGTTCTTAATTTTCACTATAGATCCACTAAAAGCAGTGAGTAGTACCAACACCACAATCTGAACATTGAACCTCCATAAAATTTCCTCACTCACATGTGTTAATCAAACATTCTTAATCTCAGTCTTCTACAAATTTCCCTAAACTCTGTGTCCTACCAAGGGTAAAGAAAAAATATTGTGCCACAGTGTAACACATATTGCCTCTATTCTAATTGTCAACTGAGTACTTATTTCCAATTTAAACCTCCTAAGTCTGGTCTTTACTGTCTACATTCTTGTGAGCATTCTGATCTTTTTATTAAGGCAGGTTCTTGCTAAGTTGTTTAGGCATGTGCCACTATGCCTGGCCAATTATTCTGACTTTCAAGCTCCCAGCAGAATCTCTCATCAAATTTAGATTACACTTTTTTGGTTCTCTTTAGCCAGCATCCTCAAGTCTTTGAGCTCCTCTTGTGTAGCACTTCCAAAGATGTCTGGACTACATGGAATCATATAGTCACAGCAGTGACCCCATTCTTGGCACTGCACTTTTTTCTTAGTTAATTTTCTATTGCTTCAATAAAACAGCAAACATCCACAACTTAAAGGAAGAGGTATACATTTTGGTTCATTGTTTCAGCCTATGGTTGACTGTATCCAAGTAAAGAACATGATGGCCAAGAGGCATGGCAGAGGAAGAGGTTCACAGCCTCAGGCAGCCAGAAATCCCAAAGAGAAAAAGATGCACCCAGAGACAAGAACATACTCTTCCATGTTATGCCTTCAGTTACCTACCTCCAAACTGAACCTACCTCAAACCAGGCCTAATATTCCAATATCATATTTGGTGACTCAAACCATTCACTGATGGATATAATACTCACGTGGTCCAATAAACTTCTACATATGTGAGAATTTGGGGATGCATTGTATATCTGAATTAAAACAAACACCTTTTTCTCTTTAGCTTGAATTTCTGGGATTTTGAAAATAATATGTTGTGGAGAGGTTCATTTCTCAGTCATTTGTCCCTCTAAGTTCCTTGCATATTTGAATATTCATTTTCCCTTGTTATGGAAATATTTAATATAATGTTAGTAAATACCTTTTATACTTTTGGTGTTTTCTTCTAAACTTTCCTTAACTCTTGTAGTTCTTAAATTGTTCTCTAAACATCTACCAGCTCCTAGATCCAGCTTTCTTTTCATGTGTGTGGATATCATTGAGTGTACTACATACTACATCAATCTTGTCTTCAAGTTTTGTCAGTCCCTTCCGTGATGATTTAGGCTGCCAATATTTTCAACTGAATTTTTATGTCAAGTATTTTCACTTCATTCCCTTTCATTGTCTCTAATTCTTTACTAGAGAGGTCATTCATATCTTGCACTGTCTTCTGTAATGCAACTGATTTTTGTTTGTGTTTTCTTTAATACGTCTAAACCTTTTGTTACTTAATTCTTCATGTGCTTACTTACATCCTTTTTGAGCTTACTGAAACTTGTATGCATTCACTGGTTTCATTTTTGATCTCTTTAAATATTTTAAATATTTGTGGTTTTTGTCAGTTCTTTCTCTAAAACTTCTTGAACTTCAAGAACCTTGAGGTCAACTTTTGGAAATTAAGAATTTTTGGATGCATCT
Organism: Chinchilla lanigera; assembly: GCF_000276665.1. Classification (NCBI taxonomy): domain Eukaryota; kingdom Metazoa; phylum Chordata; class Mammalia; order Rodentia; family Chinchillidae; genus Chinchilla; species Chinchilla lanigera. The sequence continues at coordinate 1,485,495 of NW_004955529.1, read as the reverse complement.
CGTTTTTTGACATTTATATCGCATTTTTCCAAAAGGTTAAGGATCAGTTAGAGCAGAAATGTCTGTCACTACTGTAACATCTCCTGATTTAGTGTATGTTTCTCTGTGATGTGACTTTGACTTTGGTTGTATTTTAATGTTCATCTACCTATTCAACATACTCAGCATAACAGGATTAATTCTTTACACTGCATTGCAAGAAGTGAACAACCTTCAGTTAAATGAACATGAACAGAATCAACCACAAATCAATCATACAATTTAATGCTGGGAATATAGCTCAGCGACATAAGCGCCTGCCTGGCAAGCGCAAGGTCCTGAGTTTGACTCCTGGTACCAAAAAAACAAAACAAAACAAAACAAAATCATACAATTTAAAACATTTCTTAGGGGCTGGGGATTTAGCTCAGCGGCAAAGTGCCTGCCTGGCAAGCGCAAGATCATGAGTTCGGTTCCGGGTACCGGAGAAAAACCAAAAAAAAAAAAAAAACAAAAAACAAAAAACAAAACATTTCTTAAAAATTTCACACTTGTTTCAATAACCTGAGAATGCAGTGAAATAGTATTACAAGGAGTATAGTGAGATGAAGAGGATGAGAGAATGTAATTATAAAAGGAAAGTAAAGAATAGTTCAGAAAGAAGAACTGAAGAAAAAAGAGACAACAAGGAAAAAAAGGTAGGATTTTGGTGATATTAGTTTTGTATCTGGAATAGAGACAGTGTGCTCAGAGGGGATGTGAGAGGACTTTATTTGCAGGGCCTGCAAATAAGAAGAGTATGGACAATATAATTTGTATTGGAGGAAACTCTAAGAGAGGAACCAATTCATATTTGAATAGAAAACTTAATTATACATCATCCATACAGTTTTTGGCTAGAGTTAACCAAATATGACCATGATATATAGTATAAACTAAAGCAATAATAATGATTATTTTCAGTTCAGTTATACAAAGACATCTAAATATATGTACCAAATAGAAGCAAAAATGACACAAACATATAGTAACATAAGACTCCTTCCAGTCTTGTCTATAGTGCAGTCAGAATTTGTACACTGTACTTTTCACCCTTAGTTCAGAAGTGGGGAGATGTGGCTTCTGAACATATGAGGTGTTGATCTCCAGTTCTCTGTGGTAATGACTAATAGAAAAAGTATGTCACTGGGTGCTCTAGAAGGTCCTCTAGTATCTGATTCTCTTGTAACCAGCAACTGAAGGGGCTGAGAGTACAAATGAAGCAAGAACGCTGCCTTGCTTTTCTTATGAAGGAGGAGATTTGTGAAGTTTCAGCTGTAGTCAGGAACCCAATGTTCGGCTTATCTATGCAGGGGTTTTCTTGTTCTTCATTCCCTGATCTCCATGATAGTCCCTGCAGGTGCTAACTTCCATCTTTACCTCTCTGGGTGAATACACCGTGAATCACCTTCTGTCCATGCAGTTCCTCTTTTGTGTTCGACTCACACCAAACTCTGTCTTCACCTTTAAAATAGCCTCTATCCACTGACTGGCATTTAGTACTTAGTGGTGGACTGCTCTTCTGCTTGGAATTCATTAGCATTTTCAAAAAACTGTAAGAAGGTTACCCGAGTGCAAAAGCCACCAACCTTTGGTGGACAGTGCAACAGATTCAGTAGCAGGATCAAGTTTTTTATCATTGTAGTGGCAGTTGCCGAGTGGATTATCATATGGTCACAGCCCTTGACCATGTTTAGAGGGTTGGTGGGAGATTGCCCACTTTGGCACTTCTCTAACCTTTTTCCTCTACCCTTAGATCACACCAGTCACAGCTGCTGCATATCCCTGTAACTCACTGTTCTACTGCTCCCTCCATTCCTGGCTCTGTGTTTTTAACCAGGACCGTGTCCTTGTTCCTTACTGACCAAGGATCTTAATCCAAACGCAGTCACTGCTAAGTGACTCTCAGACTTGCCCTTTTCATTTGTGCCCTGATTTTAGGGGGTCCTCTCTTGCAAATAGTTTATTCACTGGGTTCCATCTCATAGAGAACAGAAAATTAGGACAGATGGGCACAGAATAGTGGCTGCTAGGCTGGGCACACTTTGAAGCAGCCCAAGATTCTTTGCTGCATATTGACTTTTCCCTCAGTGGGTTAAGTCTTTTCCCAAGTCCTAGGCTGCAAACAGTGCTGGGATGCAGAGGCAGTCCTGCTTTTTTGTGGTAAACACTCTTGATACTAGAATTCATCTGGGAGCTGTCTCCTTCAGAATGCCTTCCTGTGTTTTGTTTTTGTTTGCTTCTCATTTCTGAGTACAAGTGGATCTTCGTGAACATTTTCCAGCTATCTCATAAGTCTTTGCCTGTAACCTTGTGCTATGCCTTGCATCTATATGTCCTCTCAAAGCCACCTGTGCTCACAGGGGGAGCTTTCCAGAAGTGGCTAGGGTGTGTGAATATGAATTATGGGTGTGTGATTACCAGATCAGTCCATTGATTAAATTAATGCATGATTTTAAAAATTAATGCATGGTTGTAGGTGCAGCTGAATGGATTTACTGATGGCAGAATCCCCACCCTGGGTGTGGGTGGCACCAACCAATATGCCTGTGGCCTAGATGCAATATAAAAGGGAATAAGGAAGTCAGGTTCATCGCCTCCTGACTTCCTTTCCTAAACTGTTTCTCCTATACCACGTCCTTCTGCCATGCAACTATGCATTGGAGCCAGTTGAGTATAGGTTGACACTTCTATAGACTGTAAGCTAAATTAAAATTGTCCTCTTTTAGTTTGGATATTTTGTTCCAGAAATGAGATAAGTAACTAGGACAGCTTCCATGTCTCCAAAGCCCTGAATAGGAATATTGAGATTATAACAACATCCTGGATTACTAAATATTATAACTCTATATGAGCATGTCTATAAGAGGAATGCAGCAGTATCACAGTGAGTAGAAGATGTGAAACTGGAAGTAGTACATTGGAGTAATGTGAGGAAGAATTCACATTGCACGCATTTCTGATAGGCTCCGAAAGACTGTATAAGCAAGGAGGCAGACTTTTCCCAGAGCCTCCAGCCAGGATAAAGCTCTGCCAGGACCTTAACTTTAGTGCTAGTGAACCTACAGCTATACTAAATATGTATTATTTTAAGCCACTAATTTTGTTGGTAATTTACTATATGTGCAAAAAGGAAATAATCAAAGAACTGTAAGTTATTAACCTTCCACACTATCCTAATTGCTCATTGTTGTTTTACACACTGGTACATTCCTTTACTTCTATACTATATCTATTTAAAGAAAACTTAGGAAATTTTTTGCATGTATATCATCAGATTATTTGCTTCAAATTTTGCGATTATAATTACAACAAAGTTTTTGGTTAAACTTTAGATAGGTTTATGTTCATTTATAGATGTGATTAGTTATAGTTGATTGTGATTAATTACAGTTAGTTATGCTTAAAGGAATAGTTGTTATAATTGTTAAGGCTACAGATAGAAAGATTAATAACCACTGCATAGTTTTGATTACTTGTTGTGAATATTCACTAGCTCTTATTAAAAGCATAAATTATAAATAGTTATGGATATGACTTATGACTACAAATTAACCATACATAGAAGTTCAACTTAATAACTATTTTATTTGATGTGTCTACTAACCAATCATGAGAGCCAATAAGTAACTACTAGCTAGTCATGGTTACTGGTAGTGAGTACTTGTTCCGTTCAACAATTTGGCTCCAATGTAATCATTCTTTTTTTGTCTTTTTTGAGGTAGGGTCTCGCTATGCAGTTCAGGCTGGCCTTGCGCTCACTTTGTAGCCCAAGTTGGTCTCGAGCTCGCAACAATCCTCTTACCTCAGCCTCCCGAGTGTTGGGATTACAGGCATGCACCACTGAGCCAAGATCATTTTTAAACCTTAGTAACTACTAAGTAGTTATTGTTACTTGTTGACTGCTAAATACTTGTAGTTAAAGAGCATATAATTGACATACTATATTTACTAGTTATAACATAACTAACAGCTGTGACTGGTAGATTTTTAATAGTAATAAGGCAGGTCTATTCATTTATGACTTCTACATTCTGATTGGTAATATTTGACTACTGACTGATTTTGGTCACTTGTTACTGATACTTCCTAACTACACATGGTGATTAAAAACTATTTGTAAATCTTCGACTTGCATTATAATTATTCCTGATGCCTTGTTTGATTAGTAGGTAGTTACAGTTGCTACTTTTTAACAAGCAACTATTCATATTTGGTCATTAAAATGGTTATGATTGCAATGTTACAATTATTTTGAATTATAGATCTTTATGAGTATATTTATAAGTTGTTGTTACAATTATAGAATTAAAAGTTGGATTTAAAATTATTTGATATGAAATGTCCTCTGATAAGAAAATTATCTTGACGGCATCCAAAGTCTTGAAAATCTTTGCGCAGTGGGTCTAATTTATTGAATTGTTTTCTTGTAACTCATTTTTATTTATAAAGAATCTAAAATCTAAGGTGCACATATAAACCTTTAGTGAAAATCTTGCTCTCTTCTATTTTCTGTTGTCAAACTCCAGAAAATATCCAGGAAACAAACACTAAACATCTTCACACTCTTTATTCTTACAAAAATCTGCTGCCCAGATCTGCAGCTCCTTTCCCACTACAAAGTGCAGAGATTTGAAAGACCTACAATGAGAACATACAATAACATTTCTAAATCCTCTAAGCCAATCCTCCCTGAGATTCCAGCCCACTGGTTTTGTTCTTTTATTCCATTTGGAGCATTTTAATATTACAGAGGCATTTTTGCCAATCTGGGGAAAAGAGAGCAATGTAATAAAGTAGAAAATATCTCTTGCCTCTTTTTTAAGGCCACATTAGTTTTGTTAAGGCTACATTAAAAGCTTACATCCTCCAAGAAGTCTTGCTAGATGTGTCAGTTCACAATTGATCACTGAAGCATGTGTTTCTAAGTACTGAAGCATACCATATATGTGAAATCAGCTATAATTAATTTTACTAATAACAAAATATCAAAGTTTAAAATATATTATTTTGTTTTGATATATGTATGTGTGTGTGTGCCTATAATCCTGCATTATTCAAAAACTACTGTGGCTTTAGCTTCTTTGTTTCTACAAGGTATTCATTCATTTCATGAGTCTTACAAAGTCACATACACAAAGTCAAGAAATAGAATATTGACAAAAAAATCCATCTTTCAGGCACTTGTGTGGCTTCAATGTTTGAATTATAGAAGATTAATCTATCATGGCTTGGATACTCATGAAGTTTTTTCATAAATAAGCATATTAGGTGATTATAAGTAGAACTTGTACAACATACATATTAAAATTAAACCACCCACAATGCTGAATGTAAGTTAATGTGCAATTTGTAGTAATAATAAAAATGTTAAAAGAATAATACCAATCATGGTGATAGTAGGAGTGAGAATAACTAAAAAGAAAATTTGATGAATGATTACACACTGGGCAAAAAATTTCTTTAAATTTTCATGTTACTTTTTTATATTTGACTCTCACTACAAAGATGTAATGAATAAATGCAATGGTTCTCTAGCTAAAATTTGTTGTGGTATTTGAGAAAATATAAAAATTCACTTACAAACAGATGAACCACTGGAACAGTAAAGCAACGATCACATAAATTACTAATCACAAAAAATTACATAAATAATACCATTTAATATGACATAAAATTTATATTTGTAAACTCATCTAATAGACAAGGAGTTATTTATTTCATCAATTTTTGGACAAGTTAATTTTTCTTTGCCTTGAACCTAAATTTCTCTAGTTGTTACTATATTAGGAAAAGATTATGGTAATTACGTATGAGAAAGATTCAAAAAGCTTCCATAATCCAGATTTTAGGTCCCATTTTTCTGAATAGGATAAACTTTTGAAAAGTAAGAGTTCAGAATTATTACTAACAAAGGCACAACCTAAAATTGACAGTGTTTTTAATTTTTTTATTCATATTCTGATTTAAAATAATTGTCAGTTCCTGTGAAATAATATTTATTTATATATATTTTAGCAAATGTAAATATGTGTACATTTGTAAAATGGTGATAGGGTAATAAAATAGTGTAGCCAAAAGTCAATATACAAAAATAAGGATGCTCTTTGATCACAAATATCTATACACACATACAATGAAAATAAAAATATTATAAAGTAGCATAAAAACACATGCAATTACTATGCTTCACTTATATTCACACAATAGATCTATGACAAAGAAGTATAATTCTTTTAAAGGAACAGAAAACTTGGCTGCATACTTTAATAGATATCTGTGAAAATTAATAAGAAATATCTTAATAGGGAGGTTGTTTTATAAAAACTTGTGGGTTCTTTTGTTTAGTTCTCATAGTTCTTTACATGTAATGTTATCATTTTCTTGGTTCTTTGTGTTCTTTGAGACAGGGTCTTGCTATGCAGTTCAGGCTGGTCTTGAGCTCACTTTGTAGCCCAAGCTGATCTCGAACTCATAATAATCCTCTTATCTCAGCTTCCCGAGTGCTGGGATTACAGGTGTGCACCAACATGCCAGGCACTAATGTTATTATTTTCAATAGTTTTAAGATGCTTTATTACCTAACATATATCAACAATTATATTATCATTACATTTATTTACACATCCCACAATGTAATTTTATTTTTGAATGAGTGTTACCCTATAAGTAATTATTTAAAAATGATAGCTTGAAAATTAATTATTACTAAATTTTAACACTTTACAAATACTCCTGATTAATGCTCATATATCAGTAGCTTGTCTTAGGTTTATTAGACTTGCGTGGCTCAAATAAATCAAGAAGTATTTCTGATTGCTGATGACCAATGTTTTGCTTCCTAGACAACACAGGAATTCACTTGCGTGCAGTATTAACCTCAAGGGACTTGATCAAATCAACCTGAGAACATTAAACAAATAAAAAAAAATCATTTTTTCTCAGTAGGTAATCATATACCCACTTAATTAAAGGAGTTTTAAAATATATTTTTATATTTTAGTTACAAATATAGTATTTGTGGTCATATTTTTCCTACTACTACTACCATATTACTACAAAGAGGAAGAGAAGCAATCATTATATTCCATAACTGATGGTGAACAAGACACACAATGTTCATGGAAAATTAACTCATTGGTACATTTTGTCACCATATTTTGTAAAAAATATGTGTAGACATATTTGAAACATAAAAAGCAACAAATTCATTATCTCAGCACAATGTTCCATTAACTAACACAAAAATTTCCTATTCATAATGAAATTAATTAAAAGTGTGTGTCGTTAATTTTAGTTCTGTTAGCTGCAATTACTTAACAACATTAAATTAATTTTCTTTAAATTATAGGCATCCAGATATAGATATTTCTAGAAGTTATTTAGATATTCTGACAGCTAAGCCATCATTGTGAGAGAAATAATCCTTTCAGTGGAGGGAGGGGAAAAGAGGGGAAAAGAGGGACAAAATGAATTAAAATGTTTTATGTACATGTAACAAATTCCCACAGGGAATGCAAACATCATGTACTATAAAGATAAACTGAAAATTAAATTTAAATTGGCCATTTTGAACGAGTATGATATTATTGAATAAAATGGTATTTACTATATTAAAAATTGGAGAAATATCATTCTTCATATAGAAATACTTAGTTCTTAGTAGATTATGAAAACAAACAGAAACAAAAGAAAGGTGAAAATAATCAGTATTTTCTCTGAGTACTACTGGTAATAGTTGAGAAAGATTATAGAAATGAGGATTAATTCAAAAGAGAAAGGTTGAAGAATACCATGAACTTTTCAATAAAATAAACTAGTACAGTAAAAAATCAATTGTGATTACACACCATCAAAATTTCTTTAATCATATTTAACCTATTATGTTTCTCATTTTCTGAAGAATGTTCTAGAAGTTATGCATGTCTTTAATTGTGGTGTCATTACTACCTGTATCTCCTGAATTATTCTGAATGTTTACCTTTCTTTTTATTACTTTAAAAATAAAAGGAGGAAAACATTAACAGACAGACAACTATTTACAAAATAGCAAAAGAACAATACAAACAATACAGAGCTACAAACAAAGTAGTAGGAAATTAACAATATTTGTTGTATTACATATAGATATCTTTGAAGTGGTTTCTCGTGAAAA
>NW_004955529.1:1475792-1477127 GCF_000276665.1 Chinchilla lanigera | reverse complement strand
TGAGACCATTTACCTATAAAAGCCTCAAGTTTATCTTTCTTTACAGCTGAGTAATATTCCATTATATAAAAGTACCACAATTTTCTTATCCAATCCTCAGTGGATGGACATTTGGGTTGCTTCCACAATTCAATTCAATTAAAAATTGTGCTGCTATGAACATAGGTGCACATATATCACTGTGATGTGGGATTTTTAGATCTTCTGGGAAAATACCCAGAAGGGGAATAGCTGGATTGAATGGGACCTCCAATCCTAGTTTTCTGAGGAATCTCCAAACTGATTTCCACAGTGGTTTCACCAGTCTGCATTCCCACCAACAGTGGAAAAGTGTTCCTATTTCTCGACAGCCTCACCAGCATTTGTTATTGGTTGATTTCTAAATTCTAGCCATTCTTACTGGAGTAAGGTGGAATCTCAGTATTGTTTTAATTTGCATTTCTCGAATGACTACTGATGTTGAACATTTTCTCATTTGTATTTCATGATCTGAGAAGTGTGTATTCATCTCAACTGCCCATTTTTGGATTGGGTTTTGAATTTTGGGGAGGGCTGATATTTTTAAATTCTTCATATGTTCTACATAGAAGCCCTTTGTCTGAGGGACAATCAGCTAAAATTTTTTCCAAGTTTGTGGATTTTCTTTTTACTCTGCTGGTGATTTCTTTAGATGGGCAGAAGCTTTTCAGTAGGATGAGATCCCAGTTGTTAATTCTTTGAAGTGTTTCACATGCAGTTTGGTTTTTGTTCATGAACTCTCTGACTACCCCTATGTCTTCAAAGTTTTTGCCTACTCTCTCTTCCAATAGATTTAGTGTTTCTGTTTTAATATTGAGAGCTGTGATCCATTTTGACTTGAGTTTGGTGCATGGTGATAGACTTGGGTTCATTTTCAGTCTTTGGCCGGTGGCAAGCCAATTTTTCCAGCACCATTTATTAAAGAGGCTATCATTCTCCCAGTGAGTTTGATTGGCCCCTTTATCAAAGATTAGATGGCTGAGTGTGTTTTTGGTTGTGGCTGTTTCTTCCAGTTTGTTCCATGGATCCTCAGGTCCGTTTTTTACCCAGTACCAAGTTGATTTATTATAGTAGCTTCGTAGCATAATTTCAGGTCAGAGATTTTGATTCCACCGGACTTATCCTTGTTGCCCAGGATTGCTTTTGCTATTCTGGGTCTCTTCTGGTCCCACCTGAATTTAAGACATGTTTTCTGGAGATCTGTGAGGTATGCTTATGATAATTTAATGGGAATTGCATTGAATCTGTAGAGCAATTCTAAGAGTATGGCCATTTTCACAACTTTGATTTTTCCTATTCAAGTGCAAGGAATATTTT
>NW_004955529.1:1473493-1474566 GCF_000276665.1 Chinchilla lanigera | reverse complement strand
ATGCAAGAACCAGATGCGGGCATGACTGACAGCAATCACAGACTGCCTGTTCCTGAGATTCACCAGAGGGTGTGGTTTCAAGTAAATCATGGACTTGAATCATGGGACCAGCAGCTCTTGGAGCACTCGCTTACTCGGCACAGGGCACCCGCAGGGAGGGCCCACATGTGAATGGTGAGAGCAGTCCTCCAGCCTTCTGAGTGAGGACCTCCTGTCTGCTGTGGGTATGTGGAGGGCAGAGACTCAGACTTTAATGGTGGAGGGGTCCTGTGTTACCCGCTGTGCCCCCAGGAAGTAGATGGGAAATACCTGGCTCTCTCCGCAAGTTTCAGGTGGGAACCATGGCAGTGGGAGCAGGTCGCAACCCACCTGGTTCTGCTTCTTTGTCAATACAGGATGAGCCCAAGAGCCAGACCCAGGCCACTCAAAGAGTAATCACAGACTGCAGGTGCCTGCAACTCCCCAGGGAGTCCAGGCACAAGCAAAGCATGGACTCGAGCCACAGGACCAGCAGCTCTTGGAGCGCTCACTCTGTCAGCACAGAGCACGTGCAGGGAGGGCCCACGTGTGAACCCCAGTGACAGCAGTCCATTCGACTTCTGAGTGAGTAATTCCTGTCTGCCACGGGTACACAGAGGGCAGAGACTCAGACTGTAATGGTGGCTAGGTCCTAGGTCATACTCGGTGCCCCCATTAAGCAGATGGGAAATACATGGCCCCCTCCACGAGTTTCAGCTAGGAGCCATGGTGGTGGGAGCGAATTGCAGCCTGCTTGATTCTGCTTCTTAGTCAGTTCAGAAGGTGTGCAGGAGCCAGACCCATGAATGTTTACCTGTCATCATCATTTTGACTTTGAGAAAGAGATAGAATGGGCATGGTGCAAGATCTAGTGAATGAGGTGCATGGTGACAAACTTCATAATGACACAAATGAGGACTTCAAGAACCGATTCAGAAACAGGCCAAAACAATGGGAGAAATGTGTTCAAAGCAAGGAGTATTTTGAGGGGCATTAAGGGCAATGTGCCTTCTATTGTCATATTTCTTTAATATTAAGCATTCACCATTTAGTTA
>NW_004955529.1:1465369-1473393 GCF_000276665.1 Chinchilla lanigera | reverse complement strand
ATATATATATATATATATAAGCAAAGCAACTCATATTGCTCACATTGCCAGGAAATGTGAAAAAAAAAAGGAAGAACATGTCTAGAGTCTCATCATCCACTTTAAGGGCATGCTTTCAATGACTGGAAGATCTCTTATTAATCTCCTCTTACAGTTTCTACCACTTAACAGTAACAGTGCTTGGGACTAAGCCTTTAACACACAGCCATTTGGGGACCATTATAATTCTAAAATACTATATTCTCCCATCATTCCCTAGGGCTCATATCCATATCATAATATATATCACATTAATCTACCCCCAAGAATTCTCACAATCTTCACTAAGGAACAAGGTAGTGACCTGTAAGAATCTGCAAAATAATTACAAAGATAGAGTGGTGGGTTAGGCACAAAGTAAATATGCCTCCTCAAAGAGGAAAAACACAAAAATAGCAAAAATAGACTAGATCAAAGCAAGATCCAAATCAAGCAGGGCAAATATTAATCATATGCATGTATGTCTGTTGTATGGGGCACGCTGTCTGATTTGGCTGATTTCATCCCATACAGCCTGCATTAGGGTGGCACTTCATGTTACTTGCAACTTCTATCAGAAAGCATTTCACCCAAGTTGCTTGACTAACTTTCTGGGGTCTCCTTTGCTAATTTAGCTTTGTTTTCATAGCTTACAAATTCTGTCAGCAGTTACTTGAAAACCAATACTTTTTGCCCGAAGAACACACACAAACATACACACACCATGGGCACACGCACACACACACACGCTCACACACAATCTGCCCTTTGAAATCTGAGTGGAAGCCTTGATATTCTCATTACTTGTGCTTCTGCATTCATACAAAGCCAGCATCACAAGAAATACTATTATGGTTTGGATCTAAATTATGACCCAATGTCTCATGTGCTCTGAGGTAGGGTTTTTGGAAGGTCATTGGATCATAGTTGTACTATTTTCATCATAGAATTAACCCATTGTTGAGCTCATTGCTAAATGTGCTATTAGGATGTGGGAGCTAGATAAAGGTCCCTGCCGTGTATTCCTCTCTCTCTGGCTTTCTTGACTATCTCTGCTTTCCTTGCAGTGAGTCAAGAGATTCCTTCCATCATACATTTCTGCCATCCAATTTCTTCCTTGAAGCCAATCGACCAGAAATTGAAACTTCTAAAGTTCTGAGCCAAAATCAACTTCTTCTCTTTAAAATGTATGTGTGTACCAGGTTTTTTGAACCAGAAAGAGAAAATCTGACTAATAAAGAAAATTGGTAGAAGAGATATCAGATCATTTCTTTGAACATACCTATGTGTTATCAAAGCCTTTGGTACTTGTTTGAGGGTATAAGCTGGAAAATTTTAGGGACTTGGGGTAGAGAAACCCTATAATACTTTAAGTAGAGCTTGATGGTAAATTCTGATAGGATCTCAGATGATGACAATGCTGATAAAAATGTGGAGAGAAAAAGCTGTGCTCATAAGATTAAAGATGGCAATGAGGGTTCTATTTGAATTGGAGTAGATGCCATGCATATTACCTTCAGGCAAATAAACTGTACATATTTTGTTCATGTCATAATAATTTATCTGAAGGTGAATTTAAATGTTACAGAGTAATTAATCTGGAGGAAGAAATGTCAAGGCAGTTCAGCATTTCTTTTGTGGCATGTGTAGTGCTAGCTGCTTTTAGTTAAGATTTATAGTGAGAATTGAGAGCAAAGAGCAGAGAGCAATTTGAAAAACTTTGTGCTTGATTAGAGAAAATGTTCATGTACACTTGTGTCAAAGCAAAGCACAAACATTGATAAGATTAATGATATTATAAACAAGGCAAGTATCTTCATGATGACAATAGAAAAGATGCCTTAAGTACATCTTAGAAATTTGAGAGACCCCACTTAAAGCAGTTACAAAAGTATGAAAGTTTAAACTACTTGCAAACATTGTAATTTGAGGAAAACCAACCCAGGACACACTGGGCATTGAAGAACTTATAGGGAAATATTTCCCTGACTTTAGCCCTCCAAATACTCAGAGACTTTTGCAATCATAGTGCAAGAAGATTGGCTACTATTCAAGCTGACAGCAGACACTAACATCATCCATGTGGTCTTGGTTTTACAGGCATTCACAATGTAATAGTGATTGGATTCTGGAGGCTTCCAACCAGATTTGAGAGGAAGCCATGAGGGACAGGCAAAAAGTCATGACTAGATCAGAATCCCTTCTGGGAGCTCATGAGAGGATGATGCATGAAATTGTATGAGTCAAACTGATAGTATAATAGAGATCCCAGGGAGCTGGGTATATCAGAAATGCAGAACAACTGCTGTGGAAGGCTGTAGATAATGAACAGAGCCAGCTCAAGAGAGACCATGTGAGCTGCAAAAGACAAGGCCATGGAAGCACATCTGTCCAAGCCCTACGGTGCTCACAACTTATCAGGACATATCCTAGGCTCTATATATGGAGCTATAAGATTTAATGTTTGCACTGTTAGGCTTTGGACTTCTTTGGTCTGATTCCTTTCTATGTCTCCTTTCCTCCATTTTGGGAATGAGAATATTTACCTCTTCCATTGTGTGTTGAAATATTTATCTTATTTTTTAATTCATTTTTATTATTAGTTTTGTACCAGGAATCAATTTGAGGACCTTGCACTTGCCAGGCAGGCTCTGTGCCACTGAGCTATATCCCAAGTCTATGCTTTTTTTGTGTTTGTTTGTTTCTTTTTTAATTTTAAATGTGTTCACAGCTAAGACATTGTTGTGAATCTCAGAGAAGAATGTGGACTTGAGCTTTTGAGTAATGGTTGAACTGTTAAGACTGGGCAACTCATGGAGTCTCACTACACTGATTTTGCATGGCGAGTTGGATATGAGAATTTTGGAGACCAGAGGTAACATGTTACTCTTTGGATATAAAATGTCCCTCAAATGTCTCCTGTGTACAGATGAGGGGCATTTGGAAGAGGATTTGATCACAGTTACACTATATTGACCAATGGATTAATCTATTGATGAATTCGTATAAAAATGTGTTGTTAGTTTCTTAGGCCTAGCTAGAGGAGGTGATCACTAGGAGTGTTTCTCTTCAGAGTGTATCTCTCCCTCCAACTCATTTGCACTCTCTCAACTAAGAGCCACTGAGAGGTGAACACACTTCCTCAACGATACCCTTTTCCCTGCCATTTCTACATTGGGCACAACAGATTATGAGCTGAAGTGCATGAATCTGTAAGCACAAAGCAAAATGTTTCTTCTTGAAGTTGTTTGTGTTAGATATTAGGTACCAATAGCAAAAATAGAATAATACAGAGATTCTGAGCTGATGGTAGAGGGAAATCAACATTTTTCGCTACCTATCAATTGAGAAGACTCATATCAACAAAGAAACTCAGTGTGCAGCAAAACAAATAAGAGAAATTGCATTTCTTCAGTCAAAACTTAGCCCCATTTTATCCTCAGCCGATATTTTAACCTCAACAATAAGGATTTAAAAACCTCAAACTAATGAAGTAGCCAAAAGGTAAGGCTACAGGGTTATTAACACATGTTTCCAAACATTAACTACCCATCCCAAAAACAGAGATGAGTGATACCTCAGAAGACACCACACCAGTGAAGAACATCAGCATATGTTGAATCTATAACCTTTAAATCTACACTGTACAATTAAAAAGACAAAAAATGTCTTTAAAATAAGACAAAAATGACACATTTACACAGAGTGCCTACCCACACACACTTTGCTGTTTAAAGCACACCTGGCTCAACTACAGATAGAATCCATTCTTGTAAGATTTACAGGAAATAGAAAATCACTTAGGGTATAAAACAGTATATTTTGTGTCAGTTCTCATTTATCACAAAGAAGGTACGTGGAAAACACGTAGTGAAACCCACTTAGACCTTGTTATGGTTTAGGTATAAAATATTTACAAAAATTCTCATTTATGTGGAAAGTGATTTGGTCATGGAGCATTGTACTCTTCAGTTAATTTATATATTGATTGTGGCTGGGGATATAGCTCAGCGGCAAAACGCCTGCCTGGCAAGCACAAGGTCGTGAGTTTGGTTCCTGGTACCGGAGAAAATCCAAAACTAAAAAAAAAAAAAAAATTGTATATTGATCAATTCAGTAGCTAAATGTTCTGTTAGGAGGTGGTGCCTAGTTGAAGTTGGGTTACTTGAAGCATGATTTGGAAAGCTATATCTTTGTACATCACATGCACCTTTCAAAGTTCCCAGGGTGATGACTCTGAGAGGATGGAAGATAGCACAAGAGTAGGAATGCAGAAAACTGAGGCCAGATGAATCCTTTTCTCCTGATGAGAGAAGAAGTAAGGAAAGAAGGAGGAGGAAGAGAAGAGGGAGGAGGATCAGGAAGAGTAGGAGAAAGAGAGCCCTAATGGCTGCCACGTGTTTATTTATACACTCAGGAGGTTGAATGTCATGTGAAAATCCTCCACCTAATAGCTTATCCATGTGGTGTGCCTTGGGTGCCCTGTGTTCTAGAGACTAGAACAGTACATTCATGTGACTTGCCTCAGGTGCTCTGTGTTCTTGAGCATGGCCTTGCTCCAGTCCAACATGTGTGATTAATCACCACATTCAGCTGCTCCACACATCTCCTCCTTTTCTGTTTTGTATTTACAAGTGATGGATGGTCAGTTGGAGTTGGAGTTGTGTTTGGAGGATTATGCAGAAGATCCTTTAATTTTCAAACCTTTTTCATTCTAGATGAACTTGCTTGATTTTGGTTAAGCATTCCCATTTCAAAGATTTAAGTCACTGCATATAACAATTTAATCCTATACAGTGTATTATCCCAGAACAGTGATTAGTTACTAATGTAGTTCACAATTGTTTTATATTTCTTGTGGTTATACTTTTCTGCTGGATATTCAAGACCAAATTAAGGTGAGACCTGTATTAATCAATTTTTGTTATTTATCAAGGTCAGTTAAGTCTTCTCAGGATTTACCTTGAAACCATGTATAGCACCTCTAGTTCTTCAGTCAGTGTCAGTTATGTGCATGAGTAATACTCATTGTTTGACAAAGTTGCTTTGTGTGAAAGCTTGGGAGACACTTTTCTCTTAGTAACTCACCTTAGGCACACTATATACCATAGATCTATATCCTCTGTGGTCCTACAGTCACCCTCATGAAGAGTTTGTATAGCTCTCCAGAGTTGCAGGATGTGACTGAAAATGTTCCCTATGTCCTGGACCCTCGTTGACCTCTGAGGGCTGGGGCCAAAATATTGGTTGTCCTCTTAGCCCATCTACCTTTCTAGTCTTTGGTCTCCATACTTCAGTTGTTCAACATCCAGAAGGGAAGGTTAATGACATAACATTTTGTAATGAGGGCGGTGACCTTAATATTATTATTTTATCTAAAAATCAAGCATGTTGGAACATAAAATACAACCATTACTTTCTAACAACCATAGGTGTTCTAATAATTGAATATCTGTAGAATGCTAACAGGCAACTGTTCTGTAATTTTACACAGAAAATTTAATAACAAAACCAAGCCTAATATTGTGGCATGACAATCATAATGACATTTTATGACATACTTAAATTTCCATTTTCACATAGTATAGCTCTTTTAATCAATCATCTCTATCTAATACATAAGAAGCTTTCACCTAACTCGTTGACCTTTAATGGAATGTCACAGAAGAAATTTGTGACATTTTCTGGACCACTGAATGTCTAGGCATCTCTAATTAGACTGGCACATATACAGCATATATATCACATAAGTTTTTGTAATTATTACTGACTGGTGACCTCATATTGGCTTGACATGAACCTCCCATCAAAATTATTTGGAGCACAAAAGGAAGGCAAATTTCTGTATCTGAAAGAGAATATTTATCACATAAATAATCCCAGTTCTACATTTTAGAAGACAGTACACCTGGAAAGCATCAGTACAATTCACACAGCATAAGATTAATAATGACGTCATACCCATGTGACAAACTTTTTTATCTTAATTTAGTTTTACACCAAAAGCATTTTTGTGACCAACAGGCAACCTGGGTGAAAGCATATCATAAAAATGCTTCAAAAATCCAAAAATATAAACAGAAAGAATAAAAAAGAAAAGGTTGTTGAACTCAAACAAAAACAGCTGATAAATAAACAAACATGTGGACAATGAACTTACACATTCAGAGTACAATCAACTGTATTTTTAGTGAAATTAAATTATAATAACTCATAATTTTAGAAGTTTGTAATTATTAATAGGCTAGTCAGAATGTTTTATAGATATTTAGTTGTATTTTTAATCTTTAAAGTTAAATTTATACACTTAAAGCCTCATAAGTGGAATACACACAATGTAATTAATGGATTCTCTCTTTCATACAATATACACACATTCCTTACATCTAGTCCTATACAATCACCAAATTTTGACATCATTCTAAGCTTTGTCTTCCATTTAAATCTTGATCTATATCTTGGATTTTTACTAAACAAACATTTTACTTCTTTGTTTATTTATTAGTATTTATTAGTACATATTTGCAGTACATAATAATTACATTCAGTATGGGAAATTCATACATATACAAAACACAACTCAATTATTTTCTCCTCACTCATGCACCCTCCTTTTAATTTTCTAGCTTCGGATTTAGTTCTCTTATATGACCTTCTAAAGTTAATTGTCATTATTATAGATTAACACCATACTAATAGGTCAAAGAACATACGTAACATTTAAGGCAGTAGTTCCAAGCCAAGGTAGACTTTACACACACTTAACATGCTGGATTACAATCGCTTGTTCTCTACATTTTTTTATTCCTATGATTTGTCCTATTCTTGCTATGATAGGAGTTATTTCATAATATACAGATATACATATATATTTATATATTCAATTTTTCATGTAAAAGAAACCATGTGATATTAAATCTTGTATGTTTTGAGTTACTTCACTTAATATTATGGTCTCAAGGTGTATCCATTTTCCCAAAAATGACTCAATTTTAGTCTTTTTATGGCAGAACAATAGTCCACCTTGTATGAACACCATGTTTTATTTATTCATTTATTTGATTATGGACATACAAGCTCATTAAATGATTAAGCTATTATAAATCATACTGCTATATATAGATATGTATACAGGGACTGGGGATTTAGCTCTGTGGCACGGCACTTGCCTGGCAAGCGCTATGTCATGAGTTCCATTCCTGGTACCGGAAACAAACCAAAAAATATTTAAAAATTAAAAATAAAAAAAATAGGTATGTATACAACATTTAGTTATGATGTTTTTAAGTCTTTGGGGAAGATATCTAGAAGATTAATAGCTAGGTCAAGGAATTTCTACTTTTAGCTTTTGGAAGAATCTCTATACTGATTTCCATAGTGGTTGTATCAGCATATTATCCCAGAAAAACTTGACAAATTTTCCTTTCTCCTCACAGCTTTACCACAATCAGTTGATTTCTTGATAGTAGGCATTCTTTCTGGAATGAGATGGAATCACAGTGCTGTAATTTGTGATTCCCAAATGGCCACTGATGTTGATCATTGTTTAACTTGTTCATTGACCATTTGTATTTCTTCATCTGAAAACTATCTATTCATTTCAGAAGTCCATTTTTAATTGGGTCTTAAATTTGATGATTCCAAACTTTTTATGTTCTGTATATATTCTGTTAGTCATTTTCTAGGGAGAAGCTGTCAAAATTCTTTCCCATTCTGTAGGTTTTCCCTTCTCTCTGTTGGTGGTTTCTTTTGCTGTACAAAAAGCTTTTTATTTGATGTAATCCTA
Source organism: Chinchilla lanigera (assembly GCF_000276665.1). Classification (NCBI taxonomy): domain Eukaryota; kingdom Metazoa; phylum Chordata; class Mammalia; order Rodentia; family Chinchillidae; genus Chinchilla; species Chinchilla lanigera. The sequence goes on along the minus strand of NW_004955529.1, from coordinate 1,465,589 downwards.
TTTGTTAATTCGTGGTATTATTATTTCTTGTGCAACTAGGATTCTGGCCAGAAAGTCTTGACCTATACCTATGTTTTCAAGAGTTTTACATATTTTATATTTCAGCAGATTAAGCAATTGTCTAACTTTTAGAATTTTGATTCATTTTAATTTTAGTTTAGTACATGGAGATATATATATATAGATAGATAGATAGATATAGATATAGATATATATAGAT
>NW_004955529.1:1458067-1465269 GCF_000276665.1 Chinchilla lanigera | reverse complement strand
ATATAGATAGATAGATAGATAGATAGATAGATAGATAGATAGATAGATAGATATACATATGTTCAGCCTCTGGGATTTGGATATCTACTTTGCCCAGTACCATTTGTTAAAGAGGCTGCCTTTCTTCCAGTAAAGGGATTTTGCTCCTTTGTCAAATATAAGGTAGCTGAGTGTGCCTGGAGTTCTTTCTGCATCTTCTATTTTGTTTAGTGATTTATTTGTCTGTTTTTTAGCCAATAACTTGCTGATTTTATCCATGTAGCTTTGTAGTATGACTTGAAGTCCAGAACTGTAAAGACCCCTACCTTGCCCTTGTTGTCTAGAACTGCACTTGCTATTCGAGGTCTCTTCTGGTTCCATTTGAATTTGAGGATTGCTCTCTCCAGCTCTGTGAAAAATGTTATTGCTTTTTTGATTGGGATTGAAATGGAACTATATACCACTTTGGGAAACATGGCCATTTTGAATATTGATTCCCCCTATATCCCCTAGTAACAGAGGATATTTTTCCATTTTCTAATATCCCAGTCAATCCCATTTTTCAGAGTATTACAATTTTCATTGATGAGGTCTTTCACTTCTTTCATTAGGTTATTTCCTAATTATCTAGGTGCTACTGTGAAGGGTATTTTTTACTTACCTCCATCTTGTTGAGTTGGTCATTGGTATACAGAATGTTACTGATTTTTCAGTGTTGACTTTTTATACTGCTATGCTGCAAAATTTGAACATTGGTCTTAGGATTTTTGGTTTTATATTTTTGTTTTTTTTTTTTTAAAGAGAAAAATAAAAATGACAATAAAACAGAGTTTTAAAACAGGTTAGTAAGAGAGTTACCAAAATTGATACATTGCATATTGTTTTCTTCATAGAAGTTATTCAGATTACAACATATAGGCATGATATCCTGTCCAACCAATATTTGCACAAACTTTTCTTTTCAATGAACTAAGAGAAACTAGTTGTATAACTATCATAACTGTTATGTATAAATATGTTTTTCTTTTTCCCTTATATCCTTTCCCATTTCCCCCAACAGAGTTTGTCTTTTCTTTTGAACAATTTCTTCCCAATTCACAATATCTCTAATACATCTTTGGATCTTATTTACTCACTCAGTTTCTCACCCTAGTGAGCCAATACAGAGTTCACACATATGGGTCTGATTTATTTCACTTATGAGTATAGTCTTGAGTTGCATTCATTTACCAATGAAAGTCTCAAGTTTATCCTTCTTTATGGCTGAGTAGTACTCCATTGCATGAAAAAAAAAACACTTTTTTATCCATTCTTTGGTTGATGAGCATTTGGGATGTTTCCAAGATTTAGCTATTACAAATTGTGCTTCTATAAATATGGGGTGCACATATATCACTGTGGCATGGTGTTTTTTATGCATCTGGGAAGATACCCAGGAGAGAAAGACCTGGGTCTAATAGGACCTCTGATCCTAGAATTTAAGGAATCTACACACTGATTTCCACAGTGACTGCACCAATCAACAGTGGAGAAGGGTTCCCTTTTCCCCACAGCCCTGCCAGCATTAGTTATTAATTGATTTTTTTTCTTATACCTATTCTTTCTGGGGTAAAAAAGGAATCCCAGTGCTGTTTTGAGTTGCATCTCTCAACTGACCAAAGATGTTGACCATTTTTTCATGTATTTATTTGCCATTTATATTTCTTCATTTGAGAAGTATATACTCATCTCATATGCCCATTTTTGGAATAGATGACCTTTACCTCAATCTGAAAAAAGCCATCTATGACAAGCCAACAGCTATCATTATATTAAATAGTCAAAGACTGAAAGCTTTTACTGTAAAATCAGGAACAAAACAGAGATATCCATTATCATCACTCCTGTTCAGTATAGATCTGGAAACATTAGCAAGAGCAATTAGGCAAGAGAAAAAATAAAAGAAATAAGGATAGGAAAGAAAGAATTTAAACTATCATTATTTGCAGGTGACATAACACTCTAGATAGAACACCACCAAAACTCCACCAAAAGACTTCTAGATTTAAATTTAGTAATGTAGTGGGATACAAAGTCAACACTCAAAAATCAAGAGCACTTTTGTACATGAGCAAGAAGCTCACACAGAGAGAACTTAGGGAAAGGATACCTTATACAATAACATCTAAAAAATGAAATACTTATAAATCAATCTAACAAAGGATGCAAAACATCTGTACAGTGAAAATTACAGAACCCTAAAAAAGGAAATTGAAGAGCATATCACAAAATGTAAAGATACCTCTTTCTCTTGGATAGAAGGAACCAACATAGCGAAAATGTCAGTACACCCAAAGCTACTATATAGATTTAATGAAATCCCAATGAAAATACCATTAGCATGCCTAACAGAACTAGAGAAAATATTCCTTAAATTTATTTGGAACCAGAAGAGACCTAGAACAGCAAAAGCAATTCTGGACAACAAAGACAGATCAGGAGCTAACATAATCCCAGGTCTGAAATTATACTAAAAACTGCTGTGATAAAAACAGCACAGTATTGGAAAAATAAAACAGGCTTGAGGATCAGTGGAACAGATTAGAAGATGCATATGCAATCCAAGGTGAACTCAGCCACCTTATTGCTGACAAAGTAGTTAAGCATGTTCACTGGAAGAAAGACAATCTCTTTAATAAATGGTGCTGCAAAAACTGGCTTTCTACATGCTGAAGACTAAAACTATACCAGTGTCTATCACCATGCCCTAAAGTCCAAATGGATCAAATATCTAAATATTAAAATAGAAGCACTGGGACTGGGGATTTAGCTCAGCGGCAAAGCGCCTGCCTGGCAAGCGCAAGGGCGTGAGTTCGGTTCCTGGTACCGGAAAAAAACCAAAAAAAAAAAAAAAAAACAAAACAACAACAACAAAAAATAAATAAATAAAATAGAAGCACTAAATTTACTGAAAAAGAAAATAGATAGAAATCTCAAAGACACAGGTATAGAAAAAGACTTCATGAAGCAAACCCAGACTGCAAGGTGAATATTACAATGAATCAACACAAGGAATCTCACCTTCTTAAATAGATTTTGAACAACAAAGGAAATCACCAACAGAATGAAAACACAACCCACAGAGTGGGAAAAATTATATCCAGTGGTCCCTCAGACAAAGAGCTTATATCTAGAACATATAAAGAATTGAAAATAATCAGACCTCCCAAAATCCTCAAGCCTATATAATAAAATATATGCATGATATATTGCTTGCTGCCAATTCTCAACAACTTACCCTTCTTCTTGCAAAAACTAAATGGACTTTGATACAACATATGTTATGCATAGCCTCAGAGAAATTTCAGACTATTTCCCCATATATTTGCTTATAAACCCTAGTAACAAAATAGCAGTTTGGTGATTCTTTCTGACAGGGAAGACGTGTGGGCACACAGAAGTAGCACAGGAGCAGCCCGAGTCTCTGTGCACCTTTCTGTTTGTGGGTGAGGCCTGCACCTATGCTCTGCCCCCTCCTTTCAGACAGAGATGCTGCACGGGAGCAGCCCCATCTCTGTGGACCTCTCGCTTGGGAGGTGAGGCCCACCCTCCCTCAACTAGCTGCCAGAGGAACTCAGAGCAGCAGTCCCTGTCTGGCCATCATTGGGTTCACAGCTGTGGCCCACATGCTTTCCACTGATGGCCTGGAGACCCTGGTACCGAAGGTCAGCATTCCCCCATCATTGCAGTTGTGGTCTGAGCTGTGAATCACACCAACTGCCTGGAGATTCTGGGCCCAGTGGTCTACTGCCCCCTATATCTTGGGATAAGTCTCATATTCAGGTAAACTAGGGTCCCTAGAGACCTTCAGTGACTTGCCTGGGTAGTGTGTGGCTCAGCACTTTCCATTTGACATCCAAAATGACAAGACATCAGAACAAACTGCAACCTCAGAACTCAACTCCACCCTGAACAAGTTCAGGAGACACTGATATAGTAGAACTTGGAAGTCATGCACCTGGAATCTCTGAAATGATCACAACTGAAGTAAAGAAACAACTCCATCAGGCCATAGAAGAAATCAAATCAGAAATAATCACTCCAGTAAAAAAAGAAATGATGTCAATAATGAATGCACTGCTCAGCACATCTAAAGAAGACATATATAAAAAAAAGATGAACATCAGAAAATGATGGAAACATTAAATAAAAAATATAGGACAGAACTAGAATGCATGAAACAGATTCAAAGAGATATCCAGGAAATCAAAACTTCCATTGAAAGTTGGCAAAACAGCTTGAATGAAGCTGAGGATAGAATCTCAGAAACTGAAGACATCATGGCAGCTAAGATCATGAAAAGAAGGATCTCTTAAAATCAATAAGGAACCAGAACAAATCAATTCCATAGCTACAAGATGAGGCAAAGAGGAATAATGTAAGACTAACAGGAGTCAATGAAAAAATAGGTGGCAACACAAAGGACAAAAAAAGAATACTTGCAGAAACAAATAACAGAAAATTTTCCAAGCTTGGGAAAAGATTCTGATATACAAGTAAATTAGGCATATAAAACCCCAACTAGACATAACAAAAATAAAACCACACCCAAACATATAATAATAAAGATCCCAGATATCAGCCAAAAGAACAGAATATTAAAAGCTGATAGAGAAAAGAAACACATCACCTATAAAGGAAAGCCCATCAGAATCACAACAGACTTCTCAACACAAACCATCCAATTGACAAGAGCTTGGAGTGAAGTATTATAGGTCCTGACCCAAAACAGCTTCCAACCAAGATTGATGTATCCTGCAAAACTAACCTTCAAATTTAATGGAGAAATAAAATATTTCCATGGAAAAGAACAAAAAAAGAACTTCATGAGTGCAAAACCAACACTACAAAGAGTACTAAAACATATTCTAGACAGAGAAAAAATTGACCACAATCTCAAGAACAACAATAGGAAAGAACGTTCAAGTGGAGCAAGCAATTAAACAGATAACAAAAGTAGGAAACCAATAGCAAGTGAATAACATGACAAAGATAAGCCAACATATATCAATAATAACCACTAATGTAAATGTCCTCAATTCACTAGTCAAAAGAAACAGACTGGCAGAGTGGATTCAGAAAGAAAAAACCCACAATATGCTGTATACAAGAAGCATATTTTACCCAAAAGGAAATCCATAGACTGAAAGTCAAAGGATGGAAAACAATTCTTTATGCAACAGGATCCCAGAAGAGAGCAGGGGTAGCTATTATGTTTGCAGACAACATAAACTTCAAACCAAAAACAATTAAAAGAGGTAAAAAACGTCACTACATACTTGTAAGGGAAAAACTGCAAGAGGAAGAGATAACAATCATAAACATGTATGCACCAAATATGGAAGCACCAAACTACATAAGACAAATCTTAACAGACATGAAAAAATAAATAATTAATAACACTATTGTAAAAGGGGACCTAAATGCACTTTTGCCATTAAGAGATGGGTCAAATAGACAAAAAGTCAGAAGAGAAATAACAGACCTGAACCAAATCTGCAAACAAATGGACTTAGGAGATGAATGCAGAGTTATCCACTCTATGATATCAGAATACACATTTTTCTCAGCTGCACATGGGTGTTTCTCTAAAATAGACCGCACTCTAGCCATACAGCATACCTACTTAAATGCAAAAGAATTGAAATTATGCTGTGCATATTATCTGACCACAGTGCAATGAAATCGGAAATTAATAACAAAAGGAACTCCAAAAACTCCATAATCACTTAGAAATTAAATAACAACCTCCTGAATAACCAAAAGGTCACAAAAGAAATTAAAGAAGAAATTTAAAAATACATACAAATAAATGAAAATGTAAATACAACTTACCGGAATGTGTGGGATGCAATGAAAGCAGTCCTCAGAGGGAAATTTATAGCAGTGAACTCACACATAAGGGAAACAGAAAGAGAACAAATAAATAGCTTAATGCTGCACCTTAGACTATTAGAAAAAGAAGAGAAGGGAGCAGATTATAAAGTTCATTGCAGAAATTAATGTAATTGAGACAAAGAAAACAGTACAAGAAATAAATGAATCAAAGGGTTGGCTCTTTGAAAGAATAAATAAAATTGATAAACCCCTAGCCAACCTTATCAAAAAAGGAAGGAAAAAACTCATTTTCATGCAATAAGGAATTAACAGGATGAAATCACTACAGATCCTACAGAAATTCAAAAGATCATTAATACCTACTTTGAAAATCTTTACTCCCATAGGATAGAAAATTCAGAAGAAATGGACAGATTACTACATATGTATGAATTACCAAAGTTGAATCAAGAAGATATAAAAATCCTGAACAACAAAATACTAATTAATGAGATTGAATATGTGATTAAAAACTTACAGACAAAAAAAATCCCTGGGCTTGATGGATGCACAGCAGAATTTTACAAAAAATTCAGAAAAGATTTAATGCCAACACTCCTCAAACTCTTCAATGAAACTGAACATGAAGCAATTCTCCCTAACTCATTTCTACAAGCAAGTATTATATTCATATCAAAACCTGAGAAAGACTGAACCAAGAAATGGAACTACAGACCAATCTCCCTAATGAACATAGATGCAAAGATACTCAATAAAATGTTAGAATACAGAATACAGCAAGTTATCAGGGAAATAATACACCATGAACAAGATGGATTCATTCCAGGAATGCAGGGATGGCTTGATATATGCAAATCAATTAACGTAATACACCATATCAGTACAGCCAAAGACAAAAACCACATGCTCATCTCAATAGACACAGAAAAAGCTTTTGACAAAGTTCAATCCATGTTCATGATTAAAAACCCTACAGAAAATAGGAATAGATGGTCTTTACCTCAATCTGCTCAAAGCCATCTATGAAAAACCAACAGCCAGGATCGTACTAAATAGACAAAAACTGAAAGATTTCACTTTAATGTCAGGAACAAGACAAGGATTTCTACTGTCACCACTCCTGTTCAACATAGCTCTGGAAGCATTAGCCAGAGAAATTAGACAAGAGAGAGAAATAAAAGGAACAAGGATAGGAAAGGAAGAAGTGGAATTATCACTATTTGCAGATGATATGATACTTTACATGGAAGACCCCTAAAACTCCACCAGAAGACTCCTTGAATTAATCAACAAATTCAGTAGTGTAGCTGGATACAAAGTCAACACTCAAAAATCAGTAGCATTCT
>NW_004955529.1:1446222-1457321 GCF_000276665.1 Chinchilla lanigera | reverse complement strand
AAAACCAAACCGCAAGGGAAATACTTCAAAGGATCAGCAACTGGGACCTCATCTTACTGAAAAGGTTTTACACATCTAAAGAAATCACCAGCACAGTAAAAAGAAAACACACAAATTGGGAAAAAATTTTATCTGGCTGTCCCTCAGACAAGGGTCTCCTATCTAGAACATATAATGAATTTAAAAAGTCAACCTCCCTAAATTCAAAGACCCAATCCTAACATGGGCAGCTTAGATGAATGCACACTTCTCAGATAAAGAAATACAAATGGCAAAGAAATACATGAGACAATGTTCAACAGCATTAGTCATTTGAGAAATGCAAATTAAAACAACATTGAGATTTCATCTTATCCCAGCAAGAATGGCTATCATTAAGAAATCAGCCAATTACAAATTCTGGCGCGGTTGTGGAGAAATACAAACTCTTCTCCACTTTTGGTGGGAATGCAGATAGGTGAGACCACTGTGGAAATCAGTCTGGAGATTCCTCAGCAAACTAGGTCTAGAGGTCCCATTCAATCCAGCTATTCTCCTTCTGGATATTTTCCCAGGAGATCTGAAAACATTATATAACAGCGATATATATGCACCCATGTTATAGCAGTGCAATATGTTATACCTATTTCGTGGAAGCACCCCAAACGTCCGTCCACTGAGGACTGGATAAAAAAACTGGTATTTTTATATAATGGAATATTACTCAGCTATAAATGAAGATAAACTTGAGGTTTTTATAGGTAAATGGTCACAACTGGAGACCATACTCATAAGTGAAAAAAATCAGACTGCATGTGTAAGCAACATATTGTCTCACTAGTATAAGAACCTGAAAGAGTGAATAAAAATTAGGAGGTGTGATAGACATTGTGAAAAGAAAGGAAATTGCTCGATAGTAAAGAGCAACTGGGGTGAGGGAAAAGAGAAAAGAAACAAGGGGGAAATTATGTATATATGTGTATATAGGATAGCTAACATAGTTGTACTACTGTTTTCTGTTGCTTTATTGATAGGAACAGTTAATGATTAATTATTTGATCAATCTTGCATGTCTATATTTGTTTTCCTGGGTAACCACTTTGAAGTTACAGATATGTAACACAACAACCATTTTTAATTTCTTGTCTCCTTGTCTGCAATTCAGTATTGCTTATACCATTCTTGTGCTACTTTGTAAATGGTTGTCTGTTTGTTAATATTTTCATCCTTTTGCTTTTAAAATTTAAATAATAGCGGTTTGACACCAGAAATTGACATAAAGAAGAGACTCATTGCAAATCTTAAGTGATTTATAAATATTATTTGGAGACATTAATTGGATTCACCCAAAATTCGAAATACCCATGTAACAGTTAAGCAATCTATATAAAATAATACAGGGACATCCAGCTTTGAATACTCCATGTACTCTCACACTTGATACCCTTGAAAAGCTTCAGATAAGAGAAATAACAGGAAAATAGACAAGTGCTTCAAATTAGTCTGATTTTCCCTCTTATACTAACCATATTAACCACTCCTCACTCTCGCACTGGACTTCTTAGTCAAGTAGTGGGCAATAAATGCCAACCTATTGAATGAGTTTACCTCCCTAATCAGCTTTCTAAAAGTCTTCCAATGTATGTAGAACAAATGGCAAAGCTAACTCAGCAGGCATACCACTTCAGTGTACAGCTTTTAGGATTTGAGCCAATCATATTTTGCTCCCTATTGATCTTTCACAGTATACCAATTTATTGCAAACTTTCTTGGTCTGGCTGATAGCCTTCACTAATTATATAGGATTAGTTGATAATCATTATCCTTCCAATATGTTTGTACAATTATATTGTCATTATTGGTTTATCTTACATAGTAACATTCAGAGAATTCCACTTGCAGATGCCCTAGCTTCACAGATGGACCTGTCTGTGGTTCTACAGCTTACTAGACTATGCAAAATCACCAGAGAACTGCTACCCATTGACTCTCAGCTCAAAGACCTGAATTAGTTTCTGTAATTGCTATTTCAGAATGTACCCTGGAAGAAACTTAATATTCCATGTGATTCTGCCTATTTAGTTAATGTCACTAATTACTTGGAGACAGCCACTGAAAAAGGAACTCTCTGTTCAATCTATTTTTACAATTACCTACAGGCATTCAAAATATGACTACTCCTTTCTATAAGACATTTATACTCACATTCTGGTCTTCCTGGACCATTAAGAGTAGGAAATCTTCATGTCAATAGACTCATCACCTTGACTTTTCAACAGGCATTTGAACATATATTCAACAGGTATTGCAACATTTCCATTCTTTTTTCCATCAGAACACTTGAGCTCTTACCTCTGGCTTTAAACTTTTCAGATCATAGACACAGCATGTTGTACAATCTTGTTCAACATGCCAAATTTTACCTACATCAATTCCATCAGAAGGCTCTAATCCCTGAATTCTCGAAGGAAATGAGCTGTGCCAAATAGACATGTGTTGCAATTTTGCAGACTTCACTATATGCATGTTAGTATACATATTTGCTGTCATTTTGTGCATGCTACCCATCGTACAGGAGAGACTGTAGGACACATACTGCAACAATGTCTCTTGACATTTGCAAAGATGGGAGTTCCTAAGACAGTAAAAGCAGATAATGGTCCTTCTTACATAAGCAAATGCTTTTAGAAATTTTTATGACATGGGATATTATTCATTCTACTGGAATTCCTTATAATCCACAAGGAAAGGCTAGTATGAGCATATACACTTTACATTAAAATGACAATTACAAAAAAGGTATATTAAGTCCTAATGAGCCACAATCTCTCCTTGACCTTGCAAAGTTTACACTTAATTTTTTGAAACTGTTCAGTCAAATGGGTAGCACACTGGCAGAATTACATTGGTTAAAAGGCCAAGAACATGGAGGAAAAGGGAAAGCACAAGTACAGTGGCAGTCCCAGGAGATGGGGAAATGGGAAGGACCAGTTACTCCACTAACATGGGGATGAGGGTTTGCTTGTTTCATTGCAGGAAATGGGCAGATAGTGTGGGTGTCCTCTAGGAATGTGTGACCATGAGAATTCCTCCCCATGATATACCCATAGAGGAACTGGGATCCATCCTTTCCACCAGTGAAAGCTTTCTCCCAGATGACATTAGATAACGATAAGCAATGGTAGCCTCTATGACCTATGTAAGCTGCAGACCCCATAACATGGGAACAATGGAAGAAAACTGCTCAGGAGACAGAAAGACTTATCCATCATCAAGGCCTGGCCACGATGCCTAATAATTTCTTCATTCCTGTGATTGTTATCATAGCATATACTGTATGTAGCCCTGTAATATAAAATGAATCTTACTGGGCATATGTTCTTAATCTCTCCATTATTATGCTAAATTAATTGTTCAGATTATCACCCTGATGTTTATCATGATCAATTAGATTTGATAACTGGAACCGTTAGCATATCAAATTTTAAGAATGACAATGCTCCCACAAATTATATTGACCATTTCATAACTCCTTCTATTTATGTAGAGAACAAGAATATTAATTCACCTTAATACCTAGGAATAACTCCTCACTTTTAAATGACATATGGCTTCTAATTAATAATTCTAGGATTGAGGTCTATTAATGTATCAGGATCTATTTATCATTGTCATGTAAACTCGAAGCTTTTATAGGTAAATGGTCACAACTAGAGACCATACTCATAAGTGAAATAAATCAAACATACATGTGCAAACACCACATTGTTTCACTAGTGTAAAGCCTGAAAGAGTTAATTTAAACTAGGAGATATTATAGACATTGTGAATTGATAGGAAAGCACTCAAAGGTAAAGGGCAACTGGGATGTGGGAAAAGAGAAGGGAAAGAAGGAGAAAGTGTGTATGTATGTATATGCAGGATAGTCAACATGGCTATTCTACTGTCTTGTATTTCTTTGCTGAAAGAAACTGTCAATGAGTCTTTGGTTGATAAGCATTGCATGTCTGTATCTGTTTTCATGAGAAACCACTTTGAAGATATCAATATGTAATACAACAAGCATTGTTAATTCCCTACCACTTTGTTTGTAACTCTTTAAAATTAAAAAAAAAATGTATCAGGATCTTGGAGTAACTCATCCATACTGAATATGCCCCTTTGTCTTATATATGCCCCGGACTAATTCTGATCCACATGCTCCTCCTCAAAAAACTGATTGCGTAGGCGATTTAGGTCGAGTTCAGGTAATACATAGTAATGCTGAAATAATTTATTGGGGCCCCCATAGCCACCTATGTGGTTAGTATAAAAATCATTCTGTACAGCTTTAAATTGGCTTTGGTATCATTCCTTCAATGAACAATGGAATTATTTAGCCATGCACTTGCATGTGTACCCACATCTTGCCTGGCATGTTACCAGGTTGAGCCCTCCAGCTCCTCAACTAAAAGTGGACCAGTGTTTGGGGCCCTCTCAAAAGTCTTTGTGGAATATGTGTCTGCCCTTTTACCATGGGCAGCTACAGAAATGGAATTTAATACATTCTGTGTTCTTAATCCTTACTAGTACCACCACCTTCACAGTATATGTATATAATCCTTATATTTTTCTTTATGAATCTGTCCAATGGAGGACTACTAATCTTACATGCACTAATAAAATAATAACATATTGTTTATCTCATTATTCTATAAATCATACAATTTTAATTTTAAGAAGAATGTCTGCGGTATGGATCCCTGTTAAATTAAGAGAACCCTGGGCAGAGGAAGCCACTCTTCATTTTAACCAATTTTGTTTCATCACCTGATACATGGTAGTAAGTGGATAGTTGGGTGGTTAATAGCAGGCATTGCTTCCCTGGTATTACTAATCTTTAGGGTTACTGTTCCATCTATTGCTCTGACCAATAGTATAAAAATGGCACATTTTATCAGTAATTGAACTGACATGGCTGATTGTGCTTGGGCATTGCAGTGATCTATTGGTACCAAATTATAGCCTGAAATTAGCATCTTAGAGTCCTACGATGTGGCTAGTAGATCAGATAGAGAGTTTGCAATTAGAGTGGGGTTTCTGCTCTCATTCCAAAATTACTAGGTTCTATATTATCCACTTAGAGTATAACTCCACACAGCCTTGAGAGGCTATAGAAAAGCACCTACAAAGAGCCCTAGACAATAACCTTATGTTTGATACAGAAAATCTACATAAGGAAATTTTGTGTCCTAACAAACTGAGCATTTTAATAGTTATATGAAGGTACATTTTGGCATGTATATAGGATTAGTAGGATTCTTAATTATTTGTCATATTGTTTTATTCACAATCTGCCACCTCAGGAGAAGAACCTAACAAGATATGAAAGAAGCACAACTGCATTTTACATTGCCTCAACTGATACAGTTCATTTTCCATTTGCACTTCTTCATCTGAGAAGTGTGTATTCATCTCTGATGCCCACTTTTGGTTTGGGTTTTTCAATTTGGGGTTCTGATTGTTTTGAATTCTTTATATGTTCTAGATAGAAGTCCTTTGACTGAGGGACTACATTTTTACCCACAGTGTGGGTTGTCTTTTATCCATTGGTGATTCTTTTTGATGTGTGAAAGCTTTTTCATAACATGAGATCCCAATTGTTGATTTTTTGGAGTATTTCCCATACAGGTTGGATTTTGTTCATGAAGTCTCTGCCTATTCCTATGTCTTCAAGATTTCTACATACTTTCTCTTCCAGTACATTTAGTGTTTGTTTTAGTATTTAGATGACTGATTAATTTTGACTGCAGGTTAGAGCATGATCATAGCCACAGGTCTAATTTTAGTCTTCAGCATGTAAATAGCCAGTTTTTCCAGCATTATTTATTAAGGAGGTTATCTTTCTTCGAGTGAACATGTTGGTTCCCTTTGTCAAAGTTAAGATGACTGAGTGTGTCTAGAGTTGTCTGAATCTTTGACTCTGTTTCACTGATCAGGTCTCTTTTTTGCCAGTAGTATGCTGTTTTTATCACAGTACCCTTGTAGTATAACTTCAAGTCAGGTATTGTGATACCTTCTGCCTTGCCTTTGTTGTTAAGAATTGCTTTTGTTTCTCTAGAGGTCACTTCTAGTTCCAAGTGAATTTTAGGAATTTTTCTCTAGGTCTGTGAGGTACACTAATGGTATTTTGATCAGGATTGAATTAAATCTGTACAATAATTTTGGGAGTATGGCCATTTTCACTATGTTAGTTCATCCTATCCATGAGTAAGAGATATCTTTCCATTTTCTGATATCCTTTTCCAGCTCCTTTTTCAGTGTACTGTAATTTTCACTGTACAGATGTTTTACTTCCTTTGTTATACTGATTCCTAAGTGTTTCATTTTTTTTAGATGCCATCATGAAGGGTGTGGCTGATTTAATTTCACTCTCTGAAAGTGTTTGTTGTTTGTGTACAGGAATGGTAGATTTTGGAGTGTTGACTTTGTATCCAGCTACACTAATGAATTTTTTTGTATTAAATCTAGAATTCTTTTGCTGCACCTTTTAAGGTCTTCTATGTAGAGTATCATGTCATCTGTGAATAATCATAATTTAGCATCTTCCAGTCTTATCCTTATTCCTTTTTTCTCTCTCTCTTGCTTAATTACTCTGGCTAATGTTTCCAGAACTATATTTAATAGGAGTGGAGATAGTGCATATCCTTGTCTTCTTCCTGATTTTAGGGGGAGAACTTTCAGTTTGTTTTCTCATTTAGTATGATTTTGGCTGTTGGTTTTTCACAGATGACTTTCATCAAGTTGAGATAAAGACCAAGTATTCAGATTTTCTGTATGGTTTTTATCATGAATGTGTGTTGGACTTTGTCAAAGCTTTTTCTGCATCTATTGAGATGATCATGACCTAGGCTTTTCTTTCTTGGTGAGTTTTCAGTTAGATTTTCAATTTCACTGACTCATATTGCGTTATTCAGAATGTTTATATCTTCCTGATTCACCTATGGTAATTCATACATATCTAAGAATCTGTCCATTTCTTCTGTGGTTTCCATTTTGTGAGAGTAAAGACTTTCAAAGTAGATACTGATGTTCTGAATTTGGGTAGTATCTGCTTGATTTCACTCTTTTCGTCCCTTATTTCATGAATTTGAGGTTTTTTTCTTTCCCTTTTTTGATAAGATTGACAAAGTCTCTATCAAATTTATTTATTACTTGAAAGAACCAATTCTTCCATTCATTAATCCATTGTGCTGTTTTCTTAGTTTCCATTGCATTAATTTTGGCTCTTATTTTTATAGTTTGTTCCCTTGTATGGGCTTTGGGCTTGACTGGTTCTTCCTTTTCTAGAAACTTGACATGCAACATTAGGTTGTTTATTTGTGCTCGTTCTGTTTTCCTGATGTGAGTATTCACCATTATACATTTCCCTCTTAAAAATATTTCATTGCATCCCTTAAGTTTTGGTATGTTGTATGTGCTTTCTAGTTGAATTGTATATATTGTCTAATTTCTTCTTTAATTTTATCTGTAACCCATTGGTTGTTTACAAGGGTGTTATTATTTTCCATGTGTTTATGGATCTTTTTGTGGTTTCTTTTGACATTAATTTTCAATTTCACTACACTATAGTCAGACAATATGCATGAGATTATTTTAATTCCTTTGCATTTACTTAATCATGTTATGTAGACTAGTATATTATCTTTTTTAGAGAACGTCCCGTGTGGAGCTGAGAGGAATGTGTATTCTGATGATGTTAGGTGGAACACTATGAAAATACCTGGTAAGTGCATCTGTTCACAGGTTTGGTTCAGTTCTGATACTCCTTTGCTGATTTTTGTCTGGTTTATCTATCTCTTTGTGACAATGGGGTATTTAGGTGTCCTGTTAAATTGTGTTATTGCTTATTTGTTTGTTCAAGTCTATTAATATTTGTCTAATATAGTTGTGGGCTCCTGTATTTCATGCATACATATTTACACCTTCTGATAACTTTACCCCTAGGATTGAGGCTTCCCTAGGAGATGTCTCTTCTTCATGGATGTCCTTTAGATGTAGGTGGTTCTTTATAGCTAGGTCCAGAACCTCCTTTCCCAATTTGCAAAGGATGCAATGTTACTATTTGGCTTAGTGCCCAGTCCTTTGATTCTGAGTTTCAGTGATGTTTATGACCCCATACGATCACAGCATTATCATAGAAGGAAGAAAACTGATTATACCATTTCTCACATCCTTGCTGAAGTAGTACAGTTAGTAATAATAGTAGCTTCAAGTACAGCTTAACTGCTGACAGCCTATGATAACCATTAATATGCTAACTCAAACCACAGGAGAAAACTTAAAGTTAGGTAACAAAATTGAACATATACAACGCACTTGTGTGCAGTGATTTTCCCCTTAATGGAGTGATTTTACCTTTCTGCAGGTGTGGGAGGGTTATGATGTGTAGGGGACAGGATAAAGTGATGAATGAAGTAAATATAGTAGAGTCAAGGCTGGAGGTCAAAGAATAATCACCCATGCTTCAGGGAAACTGTAGGTCACAGGAGGGAAAGAATGTAGTAGAATCAGAAAGGGAAAAGGTAATGTTTACTCACTTGAAAGTTTATATTCAAGAAGTATTGAGGAAAAAGAGAAAGAAGATCAATAGAAAAAAAATGAAAAAGATAGGTAAGACCCCAAAACAGTGAATAAAAGAAGGAAAAAAGAGAAGAATGGAAAGGGAAGGATTAAAAGAAGAGAAGAAAGAAAAAAATGTAGACCTGAGAAAGGAGAGGAGAAAAATAAAAAAAAAAAAACACACAAAATACAAGATAAAGTAAGACTTGCAACCCAAAAGGAAAGAGACACACATCCAATCAAAGAAACAAGGGAGAGTAAATGATGTAAAATATCTTTGTTGTTTACAGTTCTGTGATAGTGTCCATATCAGGTCCTAGAAATGTGCTGTGTATTCCAGCCATGTTTGTCGTGGAAATTGTGCTGGGTATAGATTTGCTCTTGGCCTCTGGATGTGGGGCTGGAAATGGCCTTTTGTTGGTGTTCTCCAGAGCCCAACTACTGGCTGCTCACTGCTGCTTCAGACATGTCCACATGGCTGGTCTCATTGATTACTGTGCACGTCGGACCTGGCTGTCCTGGATCTGGTCCATGCAGGCATAGAATCTCCCAGGCAAGCTCCAATTTTTAGAAACGAATTTACCTGTTTAGACCCAAATGGGACTCTGGAAGCAGTAAAAGTGAGGGTTTAATCCATCCTTGTAAGAGTGGTACCTGTACACACAGACAGGCACACTAGATTTGAGAATATATGTGCTTGTATTTTTCACTCACAAGTCTTTTTCCCCATCACAGCATTTTTGGTCTGTTTATATCTTTACCTCCTGACCAATGAAAAACTCTTAAGTTATTGTATATAGCCAACAACAGTCATTGCATTTGTAAAACCAATTTTTAATAACAGTTTGATTGGCTGACAACCTGGATTGATGCATGCCATTAACTGCCACACCTGCATGGCCAGCAAGGTCCTTAGAGGTGGCAATGGGATATTAAGAAAAAGCTAAACACATACTAAAAGGAAAGCTAGGACCAAGTGTGACTTGATCTCTCTGATGGAGAGGCAGAAACAACCCAGCATAGTCTGCATCATTATTTATACACAATAAAAAAGGGGGAAAGCATGCAATGGAGTCAAAAGTGCAAGGTCACAGTGTTTTACTGAGAACACTGAAAATGAAACATTGTCAGAGCTGTCTGTGCTTTAGTCCATGGGGAAGAACACCATGGCCAGACACCTGCTGGACCGGCTTGGCTGTAGTTCCAAGGAGTTCATCAACCTCCAGCTTAGCCTCAGCTCAGCTTCTCCCCACAATTAACTTTCAAAACACTTTTATTTTTATCTATTTATAACCCCAGTTGTATACCTAAAAGTTTTAATAAGTTTAGCTTTTCTGAAATCCTATGTAAACCATGTTTCATAGAAAAAGAAAACTGTTGAGCTCAAACAAAGCAGCTGCAGACATTGTAAACCATTTTAGCACAGATGGGACCCATACATAAGAAAACAAAAGATAATTGCTTTTAAATCAGAGTGCACTCAGGTGTATTGGCAATGACATCTTTTACAAATCAAATAACAACTATTATTCTAGTTTGTATGACATAACCCATATCGGGAGCCCTTGCTACCTCTCTCCCTTCCCCTACCCCTGTGATTGTGTTCTTCTTTATATGGCTTGCCATGTGCAAGAGTGTCATGCAAACAGTCATCAAAATCCCAGTAGTACTGCAGCTGCACTTGGCTGTGAGCAAAAGAAAGAAGGATACAAAGGGGGCCTCATGCCACCATCTTTACTTTCACACCAGATCTACTGGTAGAAGAATGAGTCATGCAAAGTGGGAAGCACAAGGGAGCACAGGGTGTATCAACTTAGCAAGTGCAGCAGGAGGGATGCAGACGTAGGAAACAAGGGATGGGATCGCCATGGGAGCAATGTGGGTAATGCCAGGAGGGCATATGGTGGGGCATCTGTTTTCACACCAGGACAGATGGTGGTAGCCAAGCGTTGTGCTACTCTTCAGGAGTATCTGCACACACATAGTTGCTGGGAAGCTGTGGCAAAGTAAATTTGAAAATAGAGAGCTGACTCTCTCAAAAGCCCATATGTAATTCTTCAGATCATGCTTAATTTTGCCTAGTTCTGAAAAAGTGCATGGCTGGGGCATTGAACCTGAAACTTTGGGCATCTAATTCTGGAGGAAGAGAAAGACTGAATGTGAGAGTCCCTGTACATCTCTGGGTATCCCCTTGATGTTAAGTGTTCCTCAATTAATGGCCAAGGTGGAGAAAAAGGCCTGCCAAGGCCTTAGCCTGCTCTGCTGCCTGTATTTACCTAGACAGTCTGTTGAGGCTCCAACCTGCACTGCTGCAGATGTCTACCTGTGGTATTTTTTCTTTCTTCCTCTATTTAAAAAAGGACAAAATGTCTCCTGTCTCACCAGGAGGTCCAATTGCAGACTTTTAACTCCTGCCCTGGCACCCCTACCTCCTTCTTGATTCATTTAGAGTATACCTACGCATTGAATTAGAGCAAATGTCCTTTTTTTATTTTAAAGAGGAACAAAACCTAACAACA
>NW_004955529.1:1433833-1445576 GCF_000276665.1 Chinchilla lanigera | reverse complement strand
AATCACAAATTAACAGTTCCTTTCAATAAACCAACAGATATAAAACAATTATCCTAGCTATCCTGTGTGTGTGTGTATATATATATATATATATATATATATATACACATACATATTTTTTTCTCTTCTTTCTTTTTCCTCTCCTCTCCTTCATCCAAGTTGTTACTTCCTGCCTGAGCAGTTTCTTTCCCTTTCACAGTATCTATTGTACCCTTCAGATTTTATTTACACTCTCTGGTTCTTATAATATGGAGGCAATATGATGTTTACACATGCAGATATGATTTATTTCACTAATGAATATGTTGTCTAGTTGCATCCATTTACTTGCAAATGTTTCTAGTATATCATTCTTTATAACTGAGTAATATTCCATTGTATAAAAAGATCACATCTTTTTTATCCATTCCTCAGTGGATGGGCATTTGGGTTGTTTCCAAGATTTAGCTGTTACAAATTGTGTTGCTTTAAACATGGATGTACATATATCACTGTGGTATAATGTTTTCAGTTCTTCTGGAAAAATACCCAAGAAAGGAATAGCTGGGTTGAATGGGACCTCTAATCCTATTTTACTGAGAAATCTCCACACTGGAATTTCCACAGTGGTTGCACCAGTCTACACTCCCACCAAAAGTGGAGAAGGGTTTGTTTCTCCCCACAGCCCCTCCAGCATTTGTTATTGGTTGATTTCTTGACTGTGGCCACTCTTTCTGGGGTGAGATGGAATCTCATTGTTTTTTTAATTTGCATTTCTCAAATAACTAATGATGTTGAACTTTTTTCTATGTATTTATTTGCCATTTGTATTTCTTTATCAGAGAAGTATGTATTAATCTCAGATGCCCACTTTTGTATTGGGTCCTTGAATTTTGGGAGCTGAGATTTTTTCTAATTCTTTATATGTTCAAGATAGGGGTCCTTTATCTGAAGGACAGTTAGCTAAAAATTTTTTCCCAATTCCTGGGTTTTCTTCTGACCCTGTTGGTGGTGATTTTTTTTATGTACTAAAACTTTTCAATAAGATGAGATCCCAGTTGTTGATTCTTTGAAGTATTTCCTGTGCAGTTTGGGTTTTGTTCATGAGCTCTCTGCCTACCCCTATGTCTTCAAGACTTCCACCTACTTTCTTTTTCAGTAGATCTAGTGTTTCTATTTTATTATTTAGATCTTTATGCCATCTTGACTTTTTTTTGCTGCATGGTGATAGGCATGGGTCTAGTTTTAGTCTTTGCTGTGTGGAGAGTCAGTTCTTCTATCACTATTTATTGAAGAGGCTATCTGTCTTCCAGTGAACATGTTTGGCTCCTTTGTCAAAGATAAAGTGGTTAAATGTGTTTGTGGTTGTGTCTGCATCTTCTAGTCTGTTCCGTTGATCTTCAGGTCTTTTATTAGCCAACACTGTGCTGATTTTATCACAGTAGCTTTGTAGTATAATTTCAAGTCAGGGATTGTGATACCTCCTGCCTTGCCTTTGTTACCAAGGATTGCTTATGCTATTCTGTGTCTATTCTTGTTCCGGATGAATTTTAGGAATATTTTCTCTAGATCTGTGAGGTACAACAAACATACTGAGAGAGGAATAAGGGAAATCACACCTTTTACAATAGCATCCAAAATGTTGAAATAAGGCTACGGATATAGCTCAGCATCACAGCACCTGGCTAGGGAGTGCAACGTCCTGAGTTTGAGTCCCAATACCAAAAAAAGAAAACAAACACACACACACACACACACACACACACACACACACATACACACAATGTTGAAATATTTAGGAATCAATGTAATAAAAGTAGTAGAAGATCTATTCAGTGACAATTATAGTACTCTGAAAAAAAGAAATCAAAGAAGATTTCTAAACCTGGAAAGATATTCCTTACTCATGGATAGGAAGAATCTACATTGTGAAAATGGCCATACTTCCAAAATTGTTATATAGATTCAATGTAGTTCCAAAGGACCAAGTGTCCTTGATGAGCCTTTTTCCCCTGGGTATTAGTCCAGGGCTCTGAGACCTTTCTTCTGTCTCTAGTAACAAAGCCTGCACCATGTTTCAAATACGGATGCTCTTGCAGTCCCTGCTTTTTATTTTTTGCTTTTTGCTTACATGTTCTGGGAAACTGTAACATGCAAAACCATCTGAGAACGGCCTGGGATTTCAGGCATAGTGTGTTGGTGACAAAGCAAATGGAAAGGGAGAAAGAGGGTGTGGGAGAGACCTAGTCATGTCATCACTTTAATGACCAATTATCCCTGGGTGGACAATGGCAAAAAGGACAGGTTACACTGGAAAAGTCCAGGTTACAAAGAAGATCTAGCACCTCTGTGGATAGATAGAGACAAGTAGTGACCCAGAAGAAATCCTGCCTTCTGGGCCTTGGGCCAAGAAACTTCTGGGTATTTTTGTGCTACCTTCCTAAACACCAAGGTAATCCCTCTCAGTAGTAGGACAAGGCTAGGTTTTGCTCAAAATCCACTCTGAAGATTTCTATGTCTTGTCTGTTGTCTTCACAACACGGCTATGTCATTACAGATTAAACCTTGCACTCTGCCCAGCAGCCACAAGTCTCACATTAGGAAAAGTACATATGCCGATTTCCTCTTTCCTTCTTTGTGTCTCCCTGCACCAGAGTTCCGAAGTTTCACCTGCCCTAGGTATGGGTGTATGTGTGTTGTTCATTGAAAGGATTTTTTTTCTACTTGAGGGTGCTACACATCCTGGAGTATGTCACCTGACACCTCTTTCCAGTTTTGGTCACAGGGAGCAAGTTTATTTTACCTTTGATGTCCTTATAAATGAAAATTCCTTTTGAAAGGCTCAATTTGATATTTTTAGCTGCCGGAAATGAGAGAAACACTGAGACAAATTGGGACTGAAATTTTTTCAGGGTCTCTCTCACTCTCTCTCTCTCTCTCTCTCTCTCTGTCTCTCTGTCTCTCTCTCTCTCTGTCTCTCTGATCTTCAGTGAAAACATTCCTCCAATAGAAAGAACAGAACAAACTGATAAGAGAAAGTTAGAATTAAGTGTTTTAAAAATGAGAGATTTTCTCCTCATATGCTTGTGGTAAGTTAATGAGACAGTTTGCTCCAGAGTCATCATCCTTAGTCTGTAAAGAGTAGAACTGGGAAGCTCAAAGGCTAAAATCGTTCCCTCACCGATAGAGGATCAAAGCAGAAAGGAAAGTGATCTAGAGCAGGCTGGACATTCCCCTCCACGAGTATAGATGAGGGAATCAAGCTAGAGTGATCTAGTGGAACCTGGTCTTCCGAACTTAAGAATGGCAGCCACACTTTTCACTTTTATCAGGACAAGGAAGCCTTATGTTTAGTATGAGGTGTATTGGTCCATATACGGGCTAGATTCTATCTAACATTCACCCTGAAGATTTTCATATAACATACTATCCGAATTTAAATCCCAGGATCATTCTTAAAGTTCCCATATAAAACAAAGTCCACTAGGGGGCGCGCTAACATCACTTTTCCTCAGCACACGTGGCAAGGCTGCTGCTCTCTTACCAGTTTCTGAAATGTAAACTCAGAAAGTGGATTCCCCTATCGCCTATCCACAGTGTGGCAGTGGACAGCATTTGCTACAGCTAATCTGTGATCAAGGACCAGAGCTGTATATCGACCATGTCCTGCAGTCTTTCCTTCACTTCGCAGGAGCAGAATAAAAATACGTCATATCCGAGGGTGAGCACCACACCACTGCTCCACAGCCGATTGGGACTGTAAATTCAGTACTGGGTAATGAACTAATGTTACAAAAGTTCAGAAAAGAAGGACACTTTATTGGAAAAGAGGGGAAAAAGAGAAGATAGATAGCTTTCCTGATATGACTATGGAAAGGGGACTCCAGAAAGTTGGGGATCCCATGGACCCTTTGTTCCAGGCTGCTTTTATTTGATGCCAAGAGCCCTTGCCATCATATAACTGGTTCCCTCAGCTGTCATGGATGGATCCCAGACCCCAACACCCTACCTACAACACCATGGCCTATGTGCGCATTCCTAAGTGATCTTTGATTTTCTCTTGTGAAAATTTTCCCTTGTGAAAATCAAATAACAATTTTTCCTTGTGAAAATCAAATAATAATTTTTCCTCATTTCTGGAATTTATAGGCTGCTTAGGAGGGAGTTTATATACAGGGTCGAGTTACTGATTAAGGGGATGTGTACATTAATATAGTTATCAGAAAGTGGAAATTATATATGAATGTAAATCCTATATTATTATTTTATAAATAAAATTTTATAAATACTATACATTATTTTATAAATTTCTGCTGAGTGTTATAGACCACATTACACTGAGACATGTGTTAATCAAAATTGTCCTCTCTGTATATTCTTTCTATGTATCTATATCTGTACATTATATCATCTATATCATATATATCTCTATATCAAGATAAGGCTTCTCTGAAGTAACTTTTGGTGACATGTACAGAATTTCTTAGCATCGCTGTCAATATCTTCAGTCAGGATGGTTCATGACCTTGCTTGAACATGTGGCTCCCTGTGACAGCATGGGAAATGTTTCTCTCTGGTGACCCCACATTTTAGGACATTTGTACATTGGTTAACTCCTGCCTTCTGGGGTCCAACAAGTTCTCTGCTTAACATGTTGGGTGATTCACCAGAGTTGCAGGATCCTGTAGAAATGTCCCCCCATTTCCTGGGTCCTTGATGACCTTGGAGGACCAAGGACAAAATATTGGCTGTCTACTTAGCCCATTCATCATTTTTAGCTTTGGACTCCAAACATCCGTTGCTGAACGTCCATTAGTTACACCAGTATTTCAGTGGGAGCAGTAGGTTTAACTATCACGATCTTATCTAGATATCAATCACCTTGAAACATATACTATGACAAGAGAACTGTTATTCCTTTACCAATCACGGTTATATTAGAAATTGAATTCCTTTAGAATGCTAATAGATAAAAACTACAATGTTTTACTGAAGAAATTTTAGAACAAGAATAACACAGCATTTTAGCATGACAATCATGATGACGTTATGTTAGAAATATTAGGTTTGATTATTATCTCTGAAATACAATTAAATTTTCATTTTGATAGAAAATAACATTTTGTTTACTTACCCTAACCTAATTAAAATATATTAAATGCAATAAAGAAATTTTTACCTAAATTTGTTATCTTTTAGTAGAGTGTCATTTAAGTAAAATGCACTTATTTTTAGGTATGCTTTATTGGTTATTAATATCTGAACTTTAATTTTTTGAGTGACATTTCCTGGACTGCACAGGACTTTTTTTGTTTGTTTGTTTTTGTTTTTGTTTTTTTCCAGTACCGGGAATCGAGCTCATGACCTCGTGCTTGCCAGGTAGGCACTGTGCCGCTGAGCTAAATCCACAGCCCCTGCACAGGATTTAATTATCTCTAAATGTTAAAATGTAAATATACAATAATCATTCAATCATGAGCCTGAAAATATCCATACCATCAAATTGGGTTGGCATGTATGTTTCATCACAAGCATTTTGAACACAAGTATCAGAAAACCAGATGTTTGATCCTAAAATAAATTACTATCATAAACAAATTCAGCCTAGAAATCATCCATATGATAAGGGTTTTTTATAGTTTTGTATGTTCAAAGGCCTGTACACTTGGGAAATGCAAGTACATTTAGTATATCATGAGATTGGCAGTTATTAGCGTTCAACTATATAGAAATATTTATGTATATCCAATTTCTACACTTAAACCAAATTCTAGTCTTTTAACAAATTTTGAAGGATGTAACAATACTAAGAAGAATTGCACATATTTTCAAAACTCTTTTATTCTTTGATTTTTATTAGTATATGTTTGCATTATGTCTTGATTTGTTTTCTCTCATTTCTGAGACAAAACACATGATGGCCAAAATTAAGGAAGGAAAGGTTTATTTAGTTCAAAGTTTGTTGAAGTTTCAGTCCATAATCAAATGCCTCCAAGGCAGGGTGCCATGGCAAAGGAGCAAGACTTCATGGTGGCAGAAGAAAGCGAAAGCAACAAGAGCAAAAATAGAGAAGCAAGAGAGCAAGCCTCTTTCTGTCCCCTATACGGTATGTAGGATACCCACCCTAGGGTGAGTGTAGCACTCACACCCATAATCCCAGCATTGGACCATGAATCAATCAGAAAGTCTAGAAGGCTGCCTCATGACTGCATGAGTGAGGCTTTGGGGGGACATCTAGACACAAACCATAACACAGTACATAATGATTCTGTTCACTAGAAGGGATTGCTACATGTATATATCACATTTAAATTCCCTTCCCCTTCCTTCCACCTCCTTTTATTTTTCTAGCATCACATACATTTATTTATCTTATAAAAACTTATGAAGTTAAAAATCATATATAAAATCAGACTAACAGGCCAAAGAATATATAAAAATGTAAGATGATTTTACTAAGTCAAAGTACACTTTGACATTAATTATCTGCAGTAGATTACAATACTTTTTTCTTTCTTTTTGCTTATTGCATTCCTTTTTTCAAAAAACATATGCAGAGAGTTTTTTATATAAGAGAAATCATGTGGTATTTAAACTTTTGTGTCTGAGTTACATAACATAGTGGTTTCAAGGTGCATCCATTTTACTAGACATGACTCAAATTTATTCTTCTTTATTGTAGAGTAGTCCTCTATTGTGTACAAATACCAAAATGTTTATCCATTTGTGTATCGTTGGACATATAGGCTTTTTCCAAGATTTAGCTATTATGGATTGTCCTGCTATAAACATGGATATTTATATATCACTGCTGTGTTATGTCTTTAACTCTTTTGAAAAATCACCTAGAAGGGAAAGAGCTGGCTCAAATGGAATTCATACTTTTTACTCAGGAATCTCCATACTGATTTCCATAGTGATTGCCTAAGTTTACAGTTCCACCAATAAAGGAGGAAGGTTCCTTTCATCCCACAGCCTCACCAGCATTTGCTATTGATTGATTTCTTCAGGGTAGCTATCTTTCTGGTGTAAGATGGAATTTCAGTATTGTTTTAATTGGTTTCTAGATTAGCAAGAAATATTAAACATTTTCTCATATATTTATTGACAATTTGCACTTCTCCATCTGAGGTGTGTCCATTCATTTCAAACACCAAGTTTTTGATTAAGTCTTCAAATTTTGGTGGTCTAATACATTTACATTATTCTTATTTTTTAGATATTCATCCTTTGTCTGAGGAATACCTGCAATTTTTTCCCATTCTGTAGGTTTCCTCTTCACTCTGTTGTTGGTTTCCTTTGCTGTGAACCCATTTGTTGATTCTTGATTTCATTTCTTGTGCTACTTAGATTCTGTTCAGAAAGTCTTTGGCTTCACTTATGTTTTCAGGATTTTTACCTTTTTTATCTTCTAGCAGGTTAAAAATTGGCCTGTAATCTCTTTTTTATTTGGGTCTTTTTGTAGTTTTGTAATCAGGGTAATGTATGCTTAATATCTTTTGGAGTACTGCTTCCCTTTCAATTTCTTTAAGAAGTTTGAAGAATATTGCCATTAGATCTTCGCTAAAATTCTTGGAGAATTCAGGAGTGAATTCATCAGGAACTGTGCTTTGCTTAGTTGGTAACTTTTTTATTAATTCCTCAATTTCACTGACAGATGTTGGTTTATTCAGGAATTTTTTGTTGTTGCTGATTTTTTATAAAGGGTTTTGCTATGTCGGTCATGCTGGCTTTGAACTCACTGTATAGCACAGGCTGGTCTTGAATTCGGTAATCCTCCTGCTTCAGCCTTCTGAGTGCTGGGATTACAAGTATGCAGCACCACACCCAGCATATTCAGGATTTGTATATCTTCCTGGCTCAGGTTTGGTAGTTTGCATGTTTAGAACTTTTATACATTTAGAAAGTATTGTTGGTAACTGGAAACATAATATTGCTGTATATACAGGTACATCTTATTTATACAATAAAAGATACTTGTTTAATCAAATCCAGGAGATGTAAGTTAAGTTTTACTGTCAGGATCAAATTTAAAGAAATGCAACATTTTGATCATTTTTATGTCTAATTTCTACATGTATAAAAAAGAGCACTTATTACTTTGCATATATTAAAGTTATACATTGTTAACTTTATAAACTTAATTTTAAAGCTTAGACACACAGTATATATATATGTATGTATGTATATTCTAAATATATGTAATATCACAAACTGATATAACAGTTGTGGATTTAATAATCATAAACTGATTATTGAAAAATTTTATGAATATTCAAATTCTCCTTGACTTTTTTTTAAATTTACAGATTCATGTATTGAATAAATGCAATAAACAGATGAACAATGATATAACAAGTAACAGGCCAATATAAAATGAAGATTTTAGATTTTTTTAAAAAATCTAAATTCTTGTTAATTAAAGAAAAAAATACTGTTACTTTTACAAAATATAGAATAAGATTTCAGCAAAATGATTTAACAAAATAAGGCACAATGTTTAATAAGGCAAGGTTTACACACAAGGTTGGTGTAAGGTTACAATGTTCTGTTACATCCTGGGGGGTGAAGAAGAAGTATTAGGACTGAAGTAGCTTAAATATTTTTTTTTTCAGTACCAGGAATTGAACTCATGACCTTGTGCTTGCCAGACAGGTGCTGTGCTGCTGAGCTAAATCCCCAGGGCTTAAATATTCTTTTCAGAGCATCTATCATTATAAAGTAATATATCAATTTGATACAGTAAATTATATCTAGAAAATGAAACTGTATTGTTGAATCATACGACTGATTTATTCATTTTACCATTTTTAGTTACCTATATATTTATAAAGATATTCCTAATTCACAAAGTTTTAAATACCAAAAATTAAGATACCAGATCCTACATAGTAATAAGAAGGCGATATATTTTCCATATCCTTTGTTGATACTTTGAAGTCTCAAACTTTATGAAAAGTTAAAATATGGAATATTTTAAAATTTTCTCCCATTATGTTTCTGTTTCTTATGAACACAAAGTGGGCTCGGCACACAACTTCAACTCAAGTCTCTGCATTATGGCCAGAGTCCTTTCCGATAACACGTCAATATGAACTATTTACATTAGTGACAGAATTCTTCCACATCAATTTGCAGACAGAATCAATTTGGTAACGTTTTTGCAATATTGGCAATAGTAATGTCAATCTTACCACAGTTTCTTCCTTTAGCTGGAATTTTGAATAAAATAATTTTATCCAATTTTATTCTCAGCCAAATGAATAAAATATTTTCTGCTCAATGCAGATGGTTTTTCTGCCATGGCTTTCTGGCATGACAGTATAAAAACACTGTTCATTTAACTAATAAATTTAATGTGTAGTGGATTAACACTGTCCTTACGTGCATTATTGAGACTGATCAATGCTAAGTGAAAGTCTAGTAACACCTAAATTGCCATCATCCTGTGAGTGTTCAAACAATGTGTAATGTTTGTTAGTGAACATTTATTCTTAGAAAATATGGACCAAGAAAAGTACAAAAAGCATTGAGCTATTTACACACAACATTAACCCCCACCTCTTTCAATTTATAAAGAAAAGAGTAGTAAAAACATGCTAGGCCTCATGTAATAGTATCTTCACATAATGTTATAAATATGAAGATGCTTAGGACCTGCTGTTAACCTTTGGTATTACCAAACTTTACAAAGTAAAGTAAAATACAAGAAGATATATCTTTTCACTGAATTTATTTCAGGGGACCCTGATCTTCATGGTTTTGACATCCTGTAATAGTAGTAAATTAATTGGAGTTCCATCCCCAGAAGCCCTAGTCTCATACACTGGGTCATGTTTAGGCAAAATAATCTGCTAGAATCACAATATGCAAAAGATCATGGGGCTGTCAAAAATAGCTTATTAAATGATACAGTTCCCCAAACTTTAGGCTAGTTGGATTTAAGGCACATATTTTCTGACTACAAATGAAGGTATGCTACCTTTAAAATAATCATGAGTATAATGCAAATACAAAATCATAGATAATAAATTTACTAATATTATATGACTGAGTGCTTTATATAGAGATAGTGAAAATCAAAGATTTTTCCATGCAGAAGTAATCACAACTATGTCTTATTACAGGTTGTGTTCCCTAACCACCTATATAATAGCCTTTACTTAGGTTAAATGCCCAGCAAAACTTAAAAGCTCTCTATGTAGTATTTTGGATTAAACAGGGAGTAATATTGGTAAGGATACAGTAAAATCTCTACTTTTGTATGAGAAGAGGGTCATTGAAGCAAAAATAGGTATCTCTAATTAAATTCAGCTAAACAAATTATATATATGGTAATCGTTTAAGTTTTCTATAATGAACTATATGAAGATTTAAAATAACCATTATTTTCATATGTAAACAACTACTGCTAAAACTCTTTCAAAGATCAAACTTTATTTTATATTTTGGTATAGTGAACAGGTAAACATTAACCAAGGCTTACTTGATGAGCTGTAAATTCCAGGTTAATGAGGTACCATTTTCTCCCTTTGGGAAAAGCAAGATTGGCTGTGAGAAAATCCTATTCCTTACTGGTCCTCCATTACAGAAGGATGTGGACTCCCAGTCGCAGGCACTGAATGCATTTAGTGATAAAGGTTCTTGGATGGTAGTAGACCACTTAGTAACTTCATTTTTAAAACAACTCATATTACTATAAAGGCTTTTTTGACTCAGGGATATCCCTAGGTTGCTGATGACTTCTCTGTTCCTGTCTTTGTTGAATTTAAAGATTTTGTTTATTTATCATTCTAGCAGTCAGCCTGTTCCTTCTCTTTTTTTATTGAACTTGGTATTTACAATATCTGATAGAATTAGTTTACAGTATTCAAGCCATACTATTGTAGGCTGCCTTTTATTTATATCAACAAAAGTTTCTCAAATTTGAAGTGCAGTTTACAATGCAAACCTTTTCTTTCGTATATGGTGACTTAAAATTCTTAATATCTGGGGCTGGGGATATAGCTCAGCAGCACAAGCACCTGCCTGGCAACTGCAAGGTCCCAAGTTCGATTGCTGGTACAAAAAAAAAATGCCAAAAAACAAAACAAACAAATAAAAATTTTAAATATCAATTGTTTTAAGCCAGGTGTGGTACCACATGCCTGTAATCCCAGCATCCACAAAGCCGCCCCAAGAGGATCGCCGCAAATTTCAAGGCCAGCCTGGGCTACTTAGTGAGTTCCAGGCCAGCCTGAATTACAGAGGAAGACCTTGTCTCAAAAAACAAACAAACAGAAATTTAGAACAGCAGACACCTTCTCCAACCATTAGAAATAAAATATAAACTGTCACCTTTTAATCAGTCTCCACTACTCAAATACAAGGAAAGCTGAGAATTCTGACAAGCTGGTCCTTATGTCAGTCAGTCCCTGAAACCATGGAATCAAAATTTCATATCAGCTAATTTTCCTATTTCTTAAGTACTAGAATTAGCCCTCTAACTCAGTTTTGTGATGAAGATAGAACTAGATATAGAAGTAAAGACTACTAAGAATGTACAAAGTACCCGTTCAATACTAGCACTGAAGAATTCCAGTCTACACAAACTAATGCTCTGCTTAAGGAGGTTTTTTCTACAGCAGTTCTGTTCAGTAAAATCATTCAAATGGACCAACATTAAAAATTAATTGCATAAATCTGTTTTTTAAAAATGCCCATTAAAGTTCATCAACTGTGGTTAAACAGAAACATGTGCCTGAAAAAACATACTATTATTATT
>NW_004955529.1:1373130-1432750 GCF_000276665.1 Chinchilla lanigera | reverse complement strand
ATATATATATATAGAGAGAGAGAGAGAGAGAGAGAGAGAGAGAGGGAGAGAGAGAATTTGTCAAAAATGTATACACACTTCATAAAAGGAAAATCTTGAATAAATATTTTAATACAAATTTTATTGTAACAGTATGACATTAATACAAGTTACCTTTGGCCTCTACAATTACAAGAGGTGCTCAAAGTGTTAGCCATTAGCTTCCAGACATTTATTAGTACAGTAAAATGCTGCTTGGGTAATCTTGGTCATTGAGATTGTTGCACATGCATTTTCAATTTCCTCTCTAAAGGCCGGCAGTGTAGTGTACCTTTTCTGGGATATACGACATCCTCTGAAGTCCCACATATGAGGGTAACACCATCTGCTGAAAAACACATCATACTGTTTTTCTTCTCATGAAGTCCCAAGAGAGAATGAGAGATAGAATGATAGAAACTGTCAAAAATATATGAAAGATGTATCATAAAAGTATTGATCTTTCACTGAATACATCTGTGAAGGCATTACAATTGTTACTGTACAAAGGCAATTATAGTCATTGTATTTATAATCCAATTTTTTATTTTATCCTAGTTATCCAATAGCCTGGAATGCAAACATATCATCAACTTTAAAAATAGCTTCACTCTTACCAGTTGATTTAAACCAGTCTACTCTTATGTGAACCACAACATTTGAGTTAATACTTTGAGTGAATAGCTTTAAGCCACTTTAAGTAGAACATCTAAAAGACAATATATAAATGAATCTTAACATATATATTAAGTCAAATAGCATTTATTTTATCAAAATTTAAGTCCTATACCCTCACCTTATAATGTTTTAAGTGAGTCTGGCTACCCTTGAAAATTTAAACACCCCCTGTCTCATGTAAATCCCAAAAAGGTTTGGAAAAAATGAAATTATTGAGCTAAAACATATTTTTCCTAAATGAAGCAACTGCAGGTGCTTTATGTGGTTTTTAACATGATTAAATTATCAGATGAACAAGCATATAGAAAACACAAAACAATTTTAAGTCAGCATGCACTTTCAGATGTATTTGCCAAGTTGAACTACAATATTCCTTTTATAGTTTTAGATTTGTGACTATACATAGATGTGTCAAAACTATTCCTTTAGGTCATCACTTAGCAGTGATCGCTTGTCAAATGTTAGGAGTCAGAAGGATAAAATCCTTTTGTACCTGTGAAAGCAGTAACTGTTTTTAGGAAAGGACACAGGTTGATGGTTTGTTTTAATCTTGGAATAACCATATAGGCTTCTCATATATGCTTCTCAGGGTCCTTTGTTGTTTTGATAACCAAAGTTATTTTATAGTCAGAGCTTATAGTCAAAACTATTGTTTTGAAAGCTACATGTAACTGTTTCCTCTAAAGGAGCAGACTGTTTAAGGTATAGTGATGTAATCTACATATTTCCCTTTGGCAAATATTTTATGTTTAGGGGATGCTCAGGCCAGGTTTGGGTGTAGAATGAAATTAGATGACACTTTATTGCAGTTAAGTATGTAATTCTAACAGCAGAGAAAGTCAAAGGTCTGTTAAGGTTCCAACCTGCCTTGCTGCAAATGTCTACCTATGATAGTTTCTATCCCATTAAAACAAATAAATGGAATTTGGATAGGGCACAGTTAATTCCAGCACAAACCCTCGAACCAGCCATCTCTGAAAAACCTGACCTATGACTGAATGAGGCATTGAGGGGACATCTATATACAAGCCATAATAACACCTTAGGTAAACAATTACAGAAGTAGCAGCAATAGACAGCAATGCTATTAATCCTAGTATGCTAGATTAAATATAAGGGACAGAAAGAGGCTTGTCTTGCTCTCTCCCCTCTTCTTGCTTCTGTGACTTCTGCTGCCATGAACTTTTGCCCATCTGCCATATGCCGCCCTGCCTTGGAGCTATCAGATTATGGACAGTAACCTCTACAAACTGTGAACTAAATAAATCTTTCCCTCTTTAACTTTGAGTGTCGAATATTTTGTCTCAGTAATGAGAGAAAAGTAACTAAGACTTGCCAAGTTCATGGTATCACAACATAGAGGATTAAAGTCAACAACCAAGGTAGGAAGTTAAGAAAGTTTAATTGAAAATAAGGAGTTAGAGGGGCTGGGGACTTAGCTCAGCGGCACACAGCCTGCCTAGCAAGCGCAAGGTCGTGAGTGCAATTCCCGGTACTGGAGAAAAACCAAAAAAAATTTTTAATAAATTTTTAGAAAAGAAAGAAAATAAGATGACAATAGCTGATAGGTTCCCACTGAGGCCCTTTGTTGGGCATAATTTGTAAACCAAAATCAAAACATGGGTACAATGTGGATCAAACTACAATCAAGCTAGATTTCAAGTATAGCTAGTTAGCTGATATTGCTCCAACTGGGAAACAAGCCATGCAGCAAGTGTATATGGAAAGACCAAAGGCATTTTGGAGAAGGAGAGCTGTATGGGTCCATATGTTCTGGTCACCCACCTATGCCTCTGATGCCTGCCTAAGACCACTGGACACGTGGTGCTGATTAAGGTGCAATCTCACATTGCTACTTATCTTTGGGATGCATGCAGACCTAACTACTGTTTCTCCATTTTGAACCTGTCACTTCAGATTTACCTCCAGAAAAAAATCCATGGAAAGTGTACTCTATCTCTGACTGAATATTAATTTCTGTCTAATTTAGCCATCTGTCCAAAGCCTTTGAGCATCTCTTAAAACTACTAAATTAGGACACAAAACAAACCCATTAACACACAAAGTAAGGCATAGCAATTACCCCTTTCCTCCATAAGTGTTTCTTAAATCAGTTCTTATTAGGATTTAAAATGAATTGTGCTTATACATATTCCTAATGTATGATCTCTTAAATTAATGAGCAGGTATAACCCTCAACATAGTATTAAAATTTGTAACATGTTATTAAAGTTTATTTTTAACTTTTCCTAGTGTAGGATGGAAACATTTTAGGTATTTATTCTCCCTCCAGAATAGTTATTTTGTTTTTTTCTATTTTATGGAAAAATGTAAAACAAAATGTTACAACAAAATAATAGGAGAATAAGAATAGTTAGTACAGTGTATACTGTTATCTTTAAAGTAGTTACTCAGGGGCTGGGGATATAGCTCAGTGGCATAAGTGCCTGCCTGGCAAGCACAATGTCCTGAGTTCGATCCCCAATGGCACAAAAATAAATAAATAAATACATAAATAAATAAAGTAGTTACTCAGAGTACAAGATATATGCATAAAAATTTCTCCAATCAATATTAACATAAATCATCCTTTTCAATTAAATAAGACACACTAGTAGTATACCTAAATTGCTTTTTTCCTTTGCCCTTCCTTCCTAGCTGCTTTCTGCTATCCTAGATCCCTTTTCTTTTTGAATAATTTCATGACTTTTCACAATATCTATTGTTCATTGTAGAACTTATTTACTCTTTCAGTTTCTCACAAAAAGGAGACAATAAAATAAAAGTCTCAAGTTATTCTTTCTGTATGGATAAGTAGTACTTTACTGTATAAAAAAATCACATCTTTTTATCCATGCCTCAGTTGATAGGCATTTTGGTCATTTTCAAGATCTAGCTATTACAAATTGTGCTATTATAAACATGGGTGCACATATGTCACTGTGGTATGATGTTTTTAATTCTTCTGAGAAAATACTGAGAGGGGAAATATCTGGGTAGAATGGGACCTCTAATCCTAATTATTTGTGGAATTTCTGCAATGATTTCCACAGTGGTTTTACCAGTTTACACTCCCACCAAAAGTGGAGAACATTTCTTTCTCCACACAGCACCTCTAGAATTTCTTATTTATTGATTTCTTGATGGTGGCCATTATTTCTGGGATGAGATGTAATCTCACTGTTGTTTTAATTTTCATCTCTCAAATGACCAGTGCTGTTGAACATTTTTTCACATACTTAATTTCCATTTATAATTCTTCATTTGATAAGTGTGTATTCACCTCAGATGCCCAATTTTTCATTGAATTTTTGAATTTGGGGGATTTATTTTTTTTCAATTCTTTATATGTTTTAGATAGAAGTCCTTTGTCCGAGAGACAATTGGCTAAAATTATTCCCCATTCTGTGGGTTGTCTTTCAGCTCTAGTGGTGATTTCTTTTGCTATGGAGAAGCTTTTAAATAAGATGATATTCTAGTTACTATTTCTTTGAAGTATTTCCCATGCAATCTGGATTTTGTTCATGAAGTCTCTGCATACTCCTATGTGTTCAAGATTTCTACTTATTTTCTGTTCCAGTAGGTTTATTATTCCTGTTTTAATATTTAGATCTTGATACATTTTCACTTTAGTTTAGTGTATGGTGATAGACATGAGTCTAATTTTAATCTTCAGCATGTAGAAAGCCAGTTTTCCTAGCATAATTATTAAAGAGTTTATCTTTCTCCCAGTGAATGTGTTTGGTCCCTTTGTCAAAGATGAACCAGCTGAGTAGGCTTTTATTTGTGTCTACATCTTCTAATCTGTTCCACTGATCCTCAGGTTTGTTTTTTGTCATTACCATACTGATTTTATCTCAGTAGTCTCTAGTATAATTTCAAGTCAGGGATTGTGATGTTCCCTGGATTGCCTTTCTTCCCCAGAATTCCTTTTATTTTTCTAGGTCTTTTCTGGTTCCAAATGGATTTTAGCCATGTTTTCTTTGGTTCTGTGAGGTATGCTAATAGTATTTTGATTGGCATTGCATTCAATCTGTATAATAATTAGGCGATTATGGCCATGATCACTATGTTGCTTCTTCCTATCCATGAGTATGGGATGTCTTTTCATTTTGTGTCATCCTCTTTGATCTTCCTATTCAGAATACTGTGTTTTCAATTTACTGATCTTTTACCTCCTTTGTTAGACTGTTTACTGAGTATTTCATTTTTTTGGATAGTATTATGAAGGCTTTAGTTTCCATAATTTCTCTCAGTGAATTTGCTGTTTGTGTACAGAAATGTTATTGATTTTTTGAGTGTTGACTTTGTATCTAGTTATGCAACTGAATCTTGTTATTAAATCTAACAGTCTTCTGCTGGATGAAGTTTTTGGGGTCTTCTATGTAGAGTATCATGTCATCTGCAAATAATGATAGTTTAACTTCTTCCTTTCCCATCCTTACTATTTTATTTCTCTCTCTTGTATAATTGCTCTGGTTACTATTTTCAGAAGTATATTAAATAGGAATGGAGATTGCAGACATCCTTGTCTTGATCCTGAACTTAGAGTCAAAATTTTAAGTTTTTTTCCATTTAGTATGATGCTGGCTGTTGCTTTGTGATAGATGGCTTTTATCAGATGCAGATAAAGACTATGTATTCATATTTTCCCTAGAGTTTTTCTTATGAATGAGTATTGGACTTTCTCAAATGTTTTTCTGCATCTGTTGAGATGATCACGTGATTTTTGTCTTTGGCTCTGTGGATATGGTGTATTACATTTATTGATTTGTGTATGTTAAACCACTTCTGCATTCCTGAAATGAATACTCCCTTGTCACTGTATGTAATCTTCTTGATGATTTGCTGCATTCTGTTTGCTCGTATATTCCTGAGGATTTTTGCATCTATGTTCACTGGGGAGATCAGCCTGTAATTCTCTTTCTTAGTTTGGTCTTTCTCTGGTTTTGGTATCAGGGTAATATTTGCCTCCAGAAATGAGTTAGGAAGTATTATTTCCCTTTAAATTTCATTAAACTGTTTGAGGATATTGGCATTAAATCTTCTCTAAATATATTGTAGAATCCAGCAGTGAATTCATCAGGACCTGAACTTTTTTTCATTGGTAAGATTTTAAATACATTTTGACTTTCATTTATTAATATTGAGTTATTCATAATTTTTATATCTCCTTGATTCAGCTTTGGTAATTCATACATATTGAGGCATCTGTCCATTTCTTTAGTGTTTTCCATCCTATGAGAGTAAACATTTTAAAAGTAGGTATTGACAATCTTGGAATTTCCACAAGATCTATAGTGATTTCACTTTTTCATTCTTCATTGCATGAATGTGAGTCTTTTCTTTCCTTTTTTTATACTGTTGGCTGAAGTTTTATCAATTTTATTTATTCTTTCAAAGAACAAATTGTTCGATTCAGTGATTTTCGTACTGACTTCTTAGTCTCAATTGCATTAATTTCTGCTCTGATCTTTATAATTTCCTCCCTTTGATGAGCTTTGGGCTTGAGTTACTTTTTTACAGATGCCTGAGGTGCAACATTAGATTGTTTATTTGTTCTCATTCTATTTTTCTGATGTGAGAGTTTGCTATTATAAATTTCCCTTTTAGGACTGCTTTCATTGTGTCGCACATGCATTGTATTTCTTTCCTATACTTGGCATTCATGTTCTACATCGATTTCCTATGTGCTTCTATTTTTTTTAGCTATGTCTACTCTAGAGTTGCTGAATGATTCCTTTATTAAGATTGTCAATTTTTTTTTACCTGACAGATTATTTCTGATCTGACTTCCTCTATAGCTTCATAGATTTGTTTCTTTTCTCCAGCTGCTGGCACTTCAGAAATTTCAGTTGTGTGCCTTCCATTTTCCTCTCTCATTGTTGCCCTGATATTTTCTGATTGGACTGGAGATCTGGAGATTGCGTTTTGTGTCTGTGTCTTGTCATTTTTTATTGTAAAATTTTTATTTGTTTTTCTGTGTTGATTCTTGAAAGTTTTTGTAGTGTGTAGCTTTACCACTAGTATCAAGGCCTCCAAGGAAATGTCTGCTCTTCAGGGATGTCTTGTGTGTGTAGGAGGTTCTTGTCTTATGCCTGTCCCAAGTTCCTGTCTTCTAAATTTATTAAGAGTGAGATGCTGGTAATTTTTTAGTTCAGTCCCCAGTCCTCGGTGCTGAAGTGTGGTGAGGTTATTACACCAGAGCTTCCCAGTATTGTTACAGAGGTGACAACAACTGATTACAACACATATGATAGCCTAGCTAATGTATTAAAATTAGCAATAAGAATATCAAACAAAGCTTAGAAATTAGGGGCTGGGTATTTAGCTCAGCGGCACAAGGCTTGCCTGGCAAGAGCAAGGTCGTGAGTTCAATTCCCAGTACCGGAAAAAAACCAAAACAAAAAACAAAGCTTAGAAAGTGATAAACTATTGTAACTATTAATTTTGTACCATATCCACAGGAGCAAAATATAACTGTAGAGATAAATAACTATAGTTATACAACAGAACCCTTCATAAATTGGGAGCTTGAATGTAAAGTGTTTCCCCTTGAGAGAGGGGTTTTTCCCTGTGGTGCAAAATATAGGAAAGGTAGTGAACAAAACAGATAACTGAAGAGAAATAAAGGAGAAGTGATGCTGGAGGACAAAGGATGATCACATAAGCTTTGGAAAACTAGAGAAGAGGGCAGAAGTGAAAGAATGGAGTAAGCAAGGGATTATTAAATGTAATCAGAAAAATTAGGGAGACTATTCCCTCATATGAAAATATGATTTAAATCTAGAGAGATAACATGAGGAAAGGGGGAAATAAGACAAATAGATTCGACCAAAAATATAGGTAAATGACAAAAAATTAAAAGGAAACAAAACAGCAAAGAGAGAAGACAAATAAAAGAAAATTTACAAAGCAAAATTCCTCTGGTGTCCACCACGAGTCTAAAACTACTGGATAACACTGTAAAGCCTGTAGTAGAGTTTATGCTGGGTGTGAGGCTAATCTTGGCCTCCAGAGCTGGGGGCCTGGGCCTTGAGCCATCAACTAGTACGTTATGTATGTCCCTTAGCAGCCTGCCCACCCCTTGCCCTGTTTCTTTGGGCATTTCACGCTCAGTTTCTGTGCTGCTTTCACAGGAGCAGAGAGCTGCTTTCAGTCCTCTGTGTAGCTGGCCCCTCCTGGTCCTTGTTCAGTATTCTGGTTTTCTCTTCCACTGCCAAGTTTTTGTCATCTCAAGTCATTTGTTTCAGGGTGGGCTGGGATGTTTTGATGTTTTCTGACCCTCTACTCCTATAGGTGCCATCCAAATCTGTTGTGTACCAGTTTTTATTCCTCTTCTCAAGGGAGAATGCTAACTTTCCACTCATTGCTTTATGAGATCCACCAACACTGCCATCCACCTCTTCTGTACTCTGTAACTTCACTGGGTAAGATGCAGTGGGTTGCTTTGTGTTACCATTCTGTTCCTGCCCTATGGCATGGCGACAGCCCTGTAATGCACAGTACCATGGTGGAAGGCTGTTTAAGTCCCATCTCTCATAGCCTTCTGGTAATGGGGGAGGTGTTAGCTGTTCCATTTACTACACATGCCTGTAGACTTTAATCTTGGCCCTAAGTGTTCCAGTTAGTGCTCTAGTTCATAAAAGGAAAAGGATGAAAAAGAAAAAAAAAAAAGAAAAGAAAAAAAAGGAAAAGAAAAGAAAGGAAAAGAAAAGAAAAGAAAAGAAAAGAAAAGAAAAGAAAAGAAAAGAAAACTGGTTGATCATCAGGGAGGGAGCAGTTTACTCACTCCTGTGTGTGCCAGCAGAACTTAATCCTGTTCTGTAACATCCTCTGTTTGGAGGATGGCAAAAGAGGCACGGGAACTTATAAGCAAGTCTATTCTGTGTAGCTTGACTTTGACACAATATTTTAGTATATTCCTTTTTTTCCTTTTTTAAGATTTCAAGTATGGTGGAAATTCACCCATGATCCAGTCACCCCCAGCATCTGGGTGTGCTGGCTGACCGTTTTATTATGTCCATTATCTATGTTTTGCTTGGTCTGTGAATCCTTTATTTCTGGTTGATTTTGGTTTCAGGATGTATGTTCCTCCCGTTTCTCCCCATTACTTGTGTTTTTAGTTGAGTTTTTCTGAGTACCTGTGAATGAGGCTCCTCCTCTATTTGGCCATGTTGGTCTGTCCTGCAATAGTTATTTTGAAACATAAAAAGTATATCTTTTGCTCTTATGTCAGTGTTGTACAAATACATATATATATTAACAATTTGTGAAATACATTTAATGGAATTAAATACATTATCTTTATGAATTTTAAGAAGCAAGGGTATATGAATTTATTCTTAGCAAATAGTTATTAGTATTTTAATGATAAATAACTAAGATGTTTTATTTATATATTTATCTAATTGAATTTTTAAAAATTACATCTACTCTATCCACAAAATATAATACATCTAATAATCATGAGTTAATGTCCCAAAGCAATTGTTTTGAGGAAAAATACCTCTGAAATGTTGTAGCCAATACCTTGGAATTGCTAGTCCATATGCTACAACAGAATATTATTCAAAAGCATTTGAAACATTTTTTGGGGTTTTTGAATTTGAATATTTACACAAAACACAAATAGTTATGGGAACAAAAGCAAGCTATGGCTAATAAGTGTTACCAGTGGCACACAAGAAACCACCTAGAGATAGCTTTATGTGTGCAAATTCTGGATTTATTCTGTCTGGGTGCAGACATGCTGAGACGGTGAATGTTTCAGCAGCTGGCCATCAGAGAAGTTAAATTTTCATAGTGTTTGGGAAAGAGGTTATAGTCCCAGGAATCTGGGTGGAATATTTGTGGTCAAAGTTCCCAGGATGGTCAGTGAAGCTGTTTAGATAATACTGGAATTCCTGGCGCCTGGGAGATCATATGTCCTGCCCTAAATTTTCTTTATGACCGTCTACTCTATTTACTGATGGCAGCATGACCCTTTAGGGATTTCCTGTTTTTTTGTAGAGGATGGCATGTTTG
This sequence comes from Chinchilla lanigera, assembly GCF_000276665.1. Taxonomy (NCBI): domain Eukaryota; kingdom Metazoa; phylum Chordata; class Mammalia; order Rodentia; family Chinchillidae; genus Chinchilla; species Chinchilla lanigera. The sequence goes on along the minus strand of NW_004955529.1, from coordinate 1,423,027 downwards.
CTGAAAGGGTCTCTCTTGAGTCAGGAATGACAATATGTGCATCTACTTTAAAGACTAAAATAAGGAATTTTACTAGTCATGAACATTTAAAATGTCAAAGCTCAGAAGATCTAGAAAGATCTACCAACTACAAGCAAAATACTGGCCTTATATCCAGGCCCTCTGCCTTGTCATTTTAGAGTACAGGAAGTTAATACTTGTAAAAAACGTGGACCTGAAGTCAGACACTGTAGTGGGAATAATTGAGTCAACAGTAGCCAGGAGCTCAAGAAAAGAAAGTTTCCTGACACTAGCAGACCCCAGAGGAGTAACCTCCAAATTTTGAGGTGATGATTACAGAGAACTTGTTTTATTTATAGGATGGTAAACAGAAGTTACAAGAATGAGATAAGCTTTTGGCTGAAGGTTATGTCACAATGGATATTTTAAGGTGAGCATAGTTTCATGCAGTGAAGTTGTTTTTAGCACATTAACAGAAGTTTCAATTTGATGACAAATCATGTGATTTAGCTGAGTTCTGTGGCAGAGAACAGAATGATTGTAGTTTTATTGAACAAAATGGCTGCAGTTAGGTCCAGATTTTTGCTTCATTCCCCCCTAGATGCTCCTCAGGGACTTCAAGGGGTACCAGTGTTTGAGTCTATTACAGACTGTGGCATGTAGGCAGGTTTAAGTACATCAAACTTGAATAACCTAGGGGTCTCTCCTTCTGGAAAGCTGTCTCAATTAACCTCTGAGTTAAAATATGTGCACAAGGGATTATACAACAACTCATAAGAATGAAAATTCCAATAATAATGATCAGAGAAGTAAGACCATTAAACCATTTTATTTGCCAAGCCATTTTTCAGTAAACTTGTAAAGGAATCATTAACTCCAGCATTTTTAGCTAGTTCTTCTGACAGGGTTGTTAGGCCATGGAGGGCTTTGGTAATTGTGCTATCAGGGACGTGTTGTTCAGCGCAAAAGTGCAGCATTGGGTTCCTATTGTAACACAGACACCATCTTTTTCTGTTAGAATTATATCCAGAGTGAGTCTATTCTTTCAGGCCACCTGGCTGGCAGGCCCGAGTTTTTCAGCTAGTTTCTTAATAGCATCCCAGGTGTAATTAATAAAAACCTTGTTGATTGTAGTAAGCATAGTTTATCCAATCTACACTTTTGTTGGTAGTGTCCCAACAGAGCAGTGAATTTTTAAATCTTGCTTCTATTTGCTTTTTCGATTTAAATTTATTAGGGACCCCTCCTGGAACCTCAATTGCATCCATATAGATAGTAGGGTCAAAGGAACCTCGGGGCTCCAAATATTAAGCAGTGTCTCCTGAATTCATGGGAAGAATCAGGAGGACAGCCTGACCTCTAAGCAGTTGGAAAGGGAATAACCAGTTGGACTAGGGCTCAGGTTCCAGTCCAGCCATTGAGAAGGGTCCGGTATAGAGATTTGTTATATAACCACCAGACATTTCCACTTGGAGCCCTGAGATGCACGTGCTGAGTTAGGGCTAAGTCAGTGAGGTATCTAGGGGATGTACATCCTGGGGTGTCACTTACATTGGGACTAGGGTTTTTAGTTCCTCTGATGCATGTGCTAAACTGCTGGTTTGTACTAGGTGGCCTGACTGAGTGATGAGGTGATGGTGGTAGAGTGATATCAGAGAGTGCAGAGCTAGCATCTGACAGGCCTGGCTTAGGCCCCCAGATTCAAGACTGCAAAACAAGGTAATAATGAAGTCATCCCTTTAAGGTTAGGTGTTTCCCTATTGCCCCTGGAAACAGCTGAGGGTAACCAATCCAAAGACGGACAGTAAGTATAGCAGTAAAAATATGTAGTTTTTTAGTTTTCCCAATTGGCTGGTGTGACGGTCCAGAGTCCTAGAGTAAAAAGCAAGGTTTAGAGTCTGAGTCCTAGGAAGAAGGGAGGAAACCAATAAAACATTCCAAGGTCAGCATCCTTAGGCTTCAGCAGTGTGTAGACCTGTCAGCTTCCAGGTGTAACAGGAGCAGGGCTACATGTTGTCTGGCAAACAGAGGGTGGTCTTCAGGGGCTGCCTGGATCAGGCAACGCCTCCCAGTCCTCAGTGACAGCAGGGAAGGCTCTCTTGTTGCTAGTGTGATGTATTCAAGGCTGGATCTCTGCAACTTTAACAGCTGTGGGGGTGAATCCCGTGGGCCCAGTTATCACCAAACATGAAGGGGGCCATATGAAGAAGGTCAGTCCATGGGGCTTTGGTTTTATGGCAGAACTTGGTTAAGGCTGTCTTCAAGGTCTGGTTTATCTGATCCACCTTTCCAGAGCTATGAAGCCAATATGCAGTGTGCAGGTTTCATTTTATTTGGAGCAGTTTAGCAAGTTTTTGAGTAATTTCTGCTACAAAGATTGTGCCTTTATCACTTTCCATGAACCGAGTGAGTCCATATCTGGGAACACTTTCTTGGAGCAGTGCTTGATTGACCTTGGAGGAATTTTTGGGGTGGGGAAAGCTTTTATTCAGCTAGAGAAAGTACAGACTAGGACCAGAAGATAGCTGTATCCTTTGTTGGGTTTGACTTCTGTGAAGTCTATTCATACATCTTTAAAAGGTGATGTTCCAGTAAGTTGGCTCCCCAGAGGGTGCTTAGGCCTCTGAATCATTATTTTGAGCACAGGTTTGACATCGCTGACAGACAGTGGACCACGTCCTAGCAAGGCATGGGATGTCATAGCAGCAGCCTAAGAGCTCTTCTGTGGCTGTTTTTCCTCCATGGGTTAGATTGTGGGTTTTTTGAACCCAGGCACAAGCCATCATTGGGGATGACAATTTGTCCACCTGGGAGTGTCCACCAGGGGCTAGCTCTCTTAGTGGCTTGCTCTTATTTTTCCTAGTCATCTTATCTTCTTCCTTTGTATGTGCAGGAAATTGATTTTTGATTACCATCACAGTGCCAGGAGGAATGTCCATTCAAAGTTTTAGCTTTGTTTGTATGATGTTTTTGTCCCCGGATGTTCCTTCAGCAGCTGTTTTTGTAATTTTATGTATTTTATTGTTTTCTAAGGAGATGAGACTTCTGACCTTTCGATTTCCTGGCAGTGGCTGACTGCCAGTTTGATGGGTTTCTAAACAGTAGCAAGAAGCAATAGAATTTCTGTTTTTGTTTTTACCGATTTTTCCTTCTGCTGTGAGCAATCCTCTCTCTATATATCCATCTGTGAATGTGAAATGTAATAAGCACACAATCTTGAGTCCGTGCAGATATTGACCTTTTTGTTTTCAGACCAATTGAGGACCTGTATGAGGGCTCATATTTCAGCTCGCTGTGAAGCCCATCCCTGCAGGAGAGCTTCTGCCAAGATAACCTTGTCCAAGGTGACCACAGCATATCCAGCCTGTTGGACTCCATTCTTAAAAGAGCTAATTCTATCTGTCAACAGGGTGTACTAAGCATCTGTTAATGGGGTTCATATTTAAGTCTGTTTGGTTCAAGAATAGTTCACCAGTTAGCTCCAACCAATCATGGTCTGGAGAGCCCAGCTAGGTAGGCAAGTATGCAGCAAGACTGAGTGATTTTACCACCACAAGAGTCAGGCAAGGATTTTTGCATAAGAGTTCTTGGTACTGGGTGACCTGGCTGTTGGAGAGGCAGTGATGTCCACAGTTATACAGGAGCTCCGATACAGTATGTGGCATCTGGATGGTTAGGTTTTGGTCTAATGTGAGATTGTCTGCTTCCTTGATAACAAGGACAGTAGCTGCTAGAGCTAGGAGGCAAGGTGGCCAGCCCTTAGTTACTGGATCCAATTGTTTGCACACATAGGCCACTGGGTGCTCACAGGGGCTCACAGTTTGAGCAAGCACCCCTGAACCCATATGTCAGTATATTCATCAGCAAACTAGTCAAATTGACAAGTTACATCTGGAATTCCCAAGGCTGGGGCTGTAGAGAGGGCCTTTTTAATGTCATTGAAGGCTTTTTCTTGTTCTGGGTTCCAGGCAAAAGTGTCATAGACTTTTTCAGACATGGCACCATACAGGGGCTTTGCTTTTTCTGCAAACCCAGGGATCCAGATTCTGCAGAAGCCAGAAGCTCCAAGGAATTCTTGGAGTTTCTTTCATGTGGTTGGGTCTGGGATGGAGAAAATGACCTCTTTTCTTTCTAGTCCAACAGAATGGTGTCCCTGAGTTAAGTCAAATCCAGATGTCTGACATTTTTGCAGATTTGTGCCGTTTTCCAAGATACCTGGTAGACAGTTTCTGTCAGATGTTGTAGCAGAACTTTTATGCCTTCCCAAGAGGTAGCTTGGGTGTCACTAGCCGGGAGGAGATCATCAGCGTATTGGAGAAGGGTACAGCGATAGTCTATGCTGGGGAAACTATCAAGGTCATCTGCAAGGGCTTTTTTAAAAAGGGTAAGCAAATTTATCCTTGGGGAGGCATGTGCAGGTCAGTTGAATTTAAAATCCAGAAATAGGACATTCCCATTCAAAGGTAAAGAGGGCCTGGTTGACAGGAGCCAACTAAAGGCAGAAGAAGGCATTTTTTAGGTTCAGGCAAGTGTACTAAGAGGCTTTGAGTGGCAAAAGACTGAGGTGTTATATGGGTTTGCTACTGCAGGATGGAGAGCAATCACAATGACTTTGATGACTCAGAGATCCTGAACTGATCATATCCCCCATTTAGTTTCTTTACAGGCAGGGGAGTTGCATTCCAAGGTGATTGCCAGGCTATTAATATTCTGCATTTCTGAAATCTCTGGATGTGTGGTTGAATTCCTAGTCAAGTCTCTCTTGGTATGAGATACTGGTACTGTTTGATGCAAGTGGCAGTTGCCCTGAGATGGAGTTCCACAATCAAAGGTGGGTGGTTGACAGCTAGTCCAGAAGGAAAATCTTCAGCCCAAACTCTGGGAAAGAGAGTCTTGAGAATTTCTAGATTGATTTCACCTGTGTGTGTACCCATCAATCACCATTCTTCTCGAGGGATGGTGACAGCAAGCCGGATATGTAGTTGTGGAGCTGGAAGGGACAGAGAAGCAGACCTCCCCAGAAAGAAGGGGACGGTGGCCCCTAACTTCAATAAGATATCTCTCCCCAGGAGTGGGATTGGGCACTCTAGCAAATGGAGGAACTAATTTGTGATTTGATATCCTCCTAGGCTGGAAGTTCATGCCTGACAGAGGGGCGAGAGACAGGAGTCCCAGTTGCCTTGATAATAGTAATCTTTTCTGACAGAGGAGCAACAGCTTAGGTAACTACAGAATGTACAGCCCCATTGCTGACCAGGAAAGTCACAGGCTGGCCCCAGTGCAGACATGGACTGTGCACTCCTGGGAGTCCAGGTGAAAAAGGGATCCCTGCCTGGCTTAGTCTGAGCCTGTCAGACCAATGAAAGTGTTGTCATCTGATCCAGGTCAAGGGTTTTGAGAATCCTTATCTTTTAGTCTGAGTGGGCATTCATTCTTCCAGTGTCCATAGTATTTACACCTTGCATATTGGCCTCTGGCCAGAGGATATGGTCCTCTAATAGACTGGAAGGAGTTAAGGTTGTGGAATAGGAGGAATAGCTGAGGTTTACTGCCTGTCTGGAGATGGTCAATGCGTTTTGAGGCTGTAGGTGGGGAGGAACTGGTCTACCAAGAGCCACAGCAAGGAGAGAGACTTTTTGTTTGGCACAACAGTTGGCTTCATGTTGTCCCCTTTTTTCCTCACATGCATGATTGTCGTAGACTTTATGGCAATCTCGAGAAGCTGTGCTGTATTCATTCCTTCAAAGATGTCTACTTTTTACATTTTTTTTTGCCCACAGTCCATATCTGCATTGGGGCCAACCTATGACTTTCCTGGTAAACAATGGGGCTGGGCTGTACATTCTGTAGTTACCCAACCTATTGTTCCTCTGTCAGAAAAGAAGGTTACCATATCAAGATAGCAGGGAGTCCTTCCCGTACCCTTTGTGCCAGGCATAAACTTCCATGGGAGGATGTCAAATCACAAATGAGTTAATCTACTTGCCAGGTGCTGTTTGTTCAATGAAGCCTGCATTTATCATCTGTAGATTTCCTAGGGCCTCATGATCAAAAGGAGTGTAGACCCTGTGGGCTTCACAGAGTCTCTCATAAAAGTCTGAATGGTTTTTATCAGGCTTCTGAGTAACAGTAGTATCTTTTGACATATCAGTGCCCTTTCACCCCACCCTTTGATGCCTTTGAGAAGGGTTTGATGGTATTTCTGGATTGCTTTGTTTCTTTTTTGCTGGGCTGTTGTAATCCTAGGCAGGATGACCTTTTGGGAAAGGCCATGGCAACCCATCCATCAGGGCAGACAGTCCATAGGGGGACCTCTTCCTTTAACCAGGTGTTTGGTTTTTTTTTTTTTTTTCATTCAAAATGCAGCGACATTTCTCAGGGTTGAACAGAGTCAGAAGAAGTTGCTGACAGTCATACCAAGTGGGTACTTGATGATGCCATCTGATGAGGATAGGCGTGTAAGGGCATCTATAAAGCAGAAGGCTCTGGGGGGCAGAGCTTCTGTGGCTTAGTGCAGACAATGACTGATGGGACTCCCCAGAGTTGGGGTGCAGAGGCAGGCATGCAGGTATCAGAAGAACTGGTGGGTGGGCTAGGAGCTGACGACCAACAGAAGAACCAACAGAAGGACTGTTCAGCAGCTGGAACTGGTTCAACTGGCTGGGAGTAGATGAGTCAGGAGCAAGAGGGTGAAGGCTGGCTGGTGGAAGTGTAGGTACTGGCAGCAGCTGTGGTGACTGATAAGGGGTCATGAATCTGCCACAGAGGAATCCTCAGTAAGGACGGGCTGTTGTGTAGGTGAAGAGCTGATCTGGTTTCATTAAACTCCATGATCACCAGAAAAGTCCTTCCTAAAAAATTCTTTAGGAAACATTCCAGATTTTTTTTTCATTTTTTATTCCAGATTTTTAAGCTTTGACTAATTAGATCCCATTCTGACTGCCTACATGTATGTGGTGTTTCCTTGTCCAGTGACACAAGAGACACACAAAGGTGGGGTGTCCTCTTTGATAGAGGACCAGTCAGGTGCTTGCCTGGCTACTCGCCTCTCAGGAAGGAAGGTCTATCTTAGCAATAGGAATACCTGTATCCCCAGGCCAATTCATAACCCCTATTACGGAGGTTTCAGTCACCTCTGAGCAGTATTACAGACCATGGAGCCACAGTGTAGGCCCATCTGACCTCCATAGCTAAAGCTGTAGAGCTATAGAGTTGACCATGTGAAGCAGCTGGATTCACCACGGATGTTGTCCATTCACTCACATGTTCTTTCAGAGGTTAAATCATTTCACCCTCCACCCAGAAAGCAGAAACTGACTAGAAGGTGATCAGGCTTCTCTTCTATCCTTGACTTGAGACAGGCTTGACAACCAACAAAATAGAACAACACAGGATGGCTTAACCATAAGTCCATAGGTTGTGTTCTCCTTTAGAGCTGGTGATGGAGAGAGGTGTGTCCCAGCCCATGTCACAGAAGCTGTGAAGGGGACCTCAGAAGTCAGCCAGAGGGGCAGGCCGCCAATTCCAGTACTGCTGGTTTGCAGAGTGGGGCAGACCTGTTTCCAAGACCCATAGCAAGGGCTGTGCAGGGCTGTAGCTGTCTCTTATAAATTCCTAGCCCAATGCCTCAGAAATTATAGTGGGAAAAACTGAATCAACAGTACCCATGAGTTCAGAAGAAGAAAGGAAATTTTATTGATGCTAGCAGACCCCAGAGGAGTAACCTCGAAAGTCTGAGGTGGTAATTACAGAGAGCAAATTTTATAATATAGATGATAAACAGAAGTTACAAGAGCAAGATAAGCTTTTAGCTGAAGGTTGTGGTACAATGAGTATCTTAAGGTGAGTGTCTTTGTTATTTTTTTTCCTCATTGCTGAGACAAAATACCCAACCCCCAAATTTAAGGAAGGAAAGGTTTATTTCACTTACAGTCTGTGGAGGTTTCAGTTCATGCTGTGCTGGCTCCAAGGCAGAGTGGCACATGGCAGAGGGCAACAGTCCATTGCAGCCTGAGATAGCAAAAGCAACAAGGACAAAAGGAAGGAGTAGTAGCAAGCAGCCTCTTTCCCTCCCTTACATTGCTAACTATCTGCCCCGGGGGTGGGATGCAGTGTAGTGTTCACACTCATAATCCCAGCAAGGGATCATGGATCAATTAAAAGCTCTAAAAGCCTGCCCCATGACTGCATGAGGCTCTGGGGGGACATACAGACACAAACCATAACAGTGAGCATATTTGCATGTAGCAAAGGTGTTTTTAGCACATTCACAGAAATTACAATTTGTTGACAAATCATATGATTTAGCTGAGTTTGGTGGCAGAGAACAGAATGACTGCAGCTTTACTGAACCAAATGGCTGCAGGTAGGTCAGGATTTCTGCTTCAACAGAAGAAATTGAAACTAGATTAAAACAGAGGTAAGGAAATTGATATTTTAAAATTCTACATAAATGCAGCTGAAAAGAATACAAAAGCCAAGCAAGTCTCTTTTTTTTCCTTTTGGGAAAATCACTCAAATAATCCCTAAGGGTCTTTTTACAATAAGCCTGTAAAGCAAGGTTCTGGACCTGTTCTTTTCACCTGTAAATAGTATTTGCTTCACCCCCAGGAAACAAGCACTATTTGTGGGCAGCATATCTCAGCTTCATACATGTAGAGTGCTTCTAAAGTAACCTAATACACAGTGAGAATTTGCAACGTAGATCACACGTCTTAAAGATACCCCTTTTTATGCAACTCTGGCTCATATTATGTCTCATTTCCCTCAGCTCCCACACTCCATTCTTGGGGGAGTCTTAAAATCACTGTCTAATGAACTCTTTCTTCCTACTTACTGGTGCATCGTAAAATTCTTTTCTGCATTGACAGTCTGTAAATCTGATAAATTATTTTATAAGGGTGTGCTAGTTTTCTTATTTTGGGTGTTAGGGACCCTCAGACACAGTTATTTTAAGAAATCAGAAAGGAGGGGCTGGGGATTTAGCTCAGTGGCAAAAGCGCCTGCCTGGCAAGCGCAAGGTCGTGAGTTCAGTTCCCGGTACCGGAGAAAAACCAAAAAAAAAAAGAAATCAGAAAGGAAGCACAACATAGGTGGGCAGTGTTTACTCAGACACATATTCATACATATAAAAAAACCTGCTCATTCCTTCTCATAGACTTAGTAAGGAAGTTTTTAAGTGGACTTTTATTAGATACAGTCTAATCAACAGAAACCTCTCAATTGCTTCTACTTCTCTACGATAACAAGTCTTAGAGATATCTGTTGTACAAATGGACTTCTGTTTAGTAGAAGGGTCTTCTTAAAGGCCCTGAGGAATTTTTTGAGTGATTTTCCGAAAAGAAAAAAAAAAAGACTTGTCTGGCTTTTGTATTTTTTAGCTGAAGCTAAATACAATTTTAAAATATCAGTTTCCTTTCCTCTTTTTAACCTAGTATCTACAATTGCTTCTACTTCTCTATGGTAATAAGCTCTAGAGATACATGTTATACAAATAGACTTCTGTTTAGTAGAATAACCAAGTAGAAGCAGCCAGTCTTTATAAACCACTCTTGCTCAAGAAATCAGTCCCGAGAGCATTTTGGAAAAACTAATCCTGAAACTGATGAACTCATGACATAGAGAACATGATAGGGCTGGGAAACGGGCAGAACTTTTGCCCTTACCTGTTACCCAAAACATGATTTGTGGGTTTTTCCCCTTGCATCACTCGGAAATTTAAAAGGTATAAATAATTTTTCTTTTAACCAATGTCTGGTAATCACAAAATACTGTCTTTTTGAATCCTTTCTCCTAATACTAGAAAGAATCTTTACACTGAATCATGTTATGTAACATTTTTGTGAATCTACATAGTATAAATTCTAAGTAAAAGAGTAATGACCCTATTAGATATCAATATATATGCCCCTTTTTTAAATGTTTAACCAATTCTGATTTTCAAGAGTATTAAGATCCTAACAAATTGGGAAACTTAATTACATTTACTTTAGGCACTTTATAACATTCATGAAACTGAAAATATACTTTTAAAGGTCAAAAAACTAAAATAAAATTCTGATTGGCTAACAGAGGTAAAACGCATATTCACAGTTTTGAGGGCACGTGTGTTACATTTGAAACTTTTTCTTAATGTATGTGAATAAAAACATGTTTGAATTTCTGCAGTTTGAGTTATTGTGTGTTCTTATTTTTAATCTGGTACCATCTAAGTGATATACAAATTCAAATATATATATATATATGCTTTTATATATAATGTATACATATGCACCAACACACATAAAATAGGTCTAAATTTGTCATTTACCAGCTTTTAAAAGGTTAAATTATTGACATCACTTTTTATAGTCTTAAGCAATACATAATCTTACATTTGCACTACTGAAGGTAGGATTCCAGATTGTAGCTAGGTGAAAAATATATATTTTACAGGAAATTGCTTGCTCAGTTAATCTGAGCTTGAGTTTCCGGAAGTTTTTTTCTACCTTAACATATAATGCCTTAACTTAATTTGAAAGCTCTTGCCCATAGGTTTAACATGTGTTTCACTGTTTAGAAATTTAGGTATACTTGGTCAGAGGTTTACACAACTTAACCTGATTCTATTGTTCAAGGCCTCTAATATGAAAAAAAAGGAAACCAGTTTAGGAATAATATTTCCACTATGAAAAAACACAATGGCAATCCAGCTATAGTCAAATTTCTCCACACTTTAAAAATAAGGAATGGAGGTGGCAGGAGACAAAAGTCAATATTCAATGAACAAAATTTGACAAATATTTTGAAATATAAGCAGTTTAAAATGAAGCAGTTACTGCTATCTAAAATGAGGGAAAATTTAAATCCCAAAGAGAAACTTACCAAAATTAGCCAAGTAGTTTCACAGTCAGTGGTACAGAAAGCTCTGGCCTGTACTTGCCACTACTATAGAGAAGACTTGGAAATCAGTTATGGATGTTATCTTAGCCAAAGTTATTCCAAAGAATCTTCTTAAGGATGTTTCCTTGAAATCAAGATGTACTTACAGTTGCTACTGGCTTTGGGGCTTGGAAGAAATCCTTTCCAGGTTCTTCGTGTCCTGAAGAAAGAATAGGTCAAGACACATAGAAAAGGCAGTGGGGATATGCATTAATTGAAGGTGGAAAATGGCCATGCTCTGCAGAGAACAGTGGGCCAGTGGAAAGGCTCATAGTGGCCATGAGGATAACTGAATTTCTGTTGGAGTGCACCCCATGCAAGTGAAGTATTTGGGACAGTGGTCCTATTATTGTAGACAACAAAGTTAGTTGGAAATATTATAGGCAGTCAGACAAGGATAAGCCCTCAAGAGTCAATACAATAATAGCACATTATAACTGTGACCTGAGGCACATCTGTTGGAGGCCAATCTTCAAATAAACACAAAATGACCAGGCCTACATGCCTCCCCATGGGATAAGATATGTGGTAACACCTGCTTCAATGATGTCTAGTTAGTCACATCAGTGGGGGAATCAAGACCCTTAGACCCATCCCTCCTTGAAAAGTTCTTTGTTCTTTCCATGTACACTTGCTATGTGACTTTCTTCCCCACAGGATCAGCATTACCTAAGCGGCTTTACTTATAATCTTATTGTAGCTTTAGTCCACACTGTACCCACCTCATAATTTTTCTCTATAAACCTTCCACTGTGAAGTGGGCTCATTGCCAACCCACTTGGAACCCCTTCTGCCTCTCAGGAGCTGTATTCCCCTCAATAAATATTTGCTACTCTTAAACTCCATTGCTCCTCATAATTCGGTCTTCAAATTTGGGGAACAGGAACTCAGCATATCGGACATCTAGCAGGTTGGGAGTTATAATATTTCCCTTAAATCATTTGGAGGTCCTATATTATTCCTTTACCACTATCACATAGTCCCTTGGCCTCGTGCCAGACTGAACCTGTTCTATCAAAGACATGCTTGGTTTCATGTCACATATACATGAAGAACTGAAAATAGCACTTTCCTGATTTGCTCTTTGTATAGCATTCATGAAGTGCAGTAATTCTGGATACCGCATTCTGCACATGTGCCCTGGGTCTCATGAATTTGACAGATTATGTCCACTTGCTTGACTTGTTTTTACCCAGCCCTAACCTCCTACCACATTTCCTCCTAAGAGACATAATCCCCGTGGTTCTTTGTAGAATGCTGAGGGCATGGATGTCTCTTTCTTCATATAACTGCTTCCTGTTGAAATTGGTATAGGTCCTACCTACTGCGGACTACCTCTATGACTGCCTTGAGATTTGAGGGCTTACCAGGTAGACTCTAAATAACTTGTCAAAAGATAGTGAGAAAAGAGTTAGTGCCTAAATATGGAAAATAATGCTGCCTATTCAGTGGGAGAAATCTGAATAAATTTGTCAGAAGACTCATAGTCTGTAGTCTGGATCATCTGAAAGCAGATCTTTTGAAGCCTGATATGTACCAATTTTATTCTTAGTTGAAGAGACAGAGGCAAAATATGAAAAGAAGCAGGTCAGAAACTTCCCGGTCTTTCTGAAAAGATAGACTACATGATATTTGAGCAATAGGACAGTAGTTTTTCATGCCATTATTTGGGAGAGGTTTTCTAAGTAGTTTTACTTTTATGCTTCTTGTGGAAAAAGCATGGCAAAGAGGAATATTAAGAAAACTACCAAGAACCTAACAATGGCTGTTGTAATACCTATTGAAATATTCAATTGGTTACGCAGATAAACAAATATAGCCATGAAGACTGATCAAACAATTAAACATTAATTGTTCCTTTCAATAAAGCAATAGAAAGCAGTAGTACAATTATCTTAGCTAGCTTATGTACACATATATACAAATTTTTTCCCTTCTGAGAGCTATAGCCCTAGAAAAATTATCCACATTATGAATTCAGTTAAAAACAGGAGTCTCAGTACATGTACCCATTTAGCTATTTTGTTTTTGGGGTCATTAGTGACTCTACTTATCTGTGCCCAGCGTGGTACTAAACTCTTGCTCTTTAAAGAGAAGTCTCAGATCTTCCAGACAACCACAAGAGTGTTTTTTTTCTTTTGGGTTGCCTTTTGCATCAGACAGTTCATATGGGGTTGGGTTTATCTTAGAAAGATGAAACCATCTGTCTGCTTCTGCCACCTTTATTGCAGTAGGAGTGGCAAAGATAACTGAAAATAGGCCCTTCCAGCTTGGTTTTAGTTGGTCTGCAGGAGTTCCTTGTTTCCAAGATTAAATGAGCACTTGATCTTCAGGGGGGTCACTAGGTGTTCTTCCTGAACCAGTAGCTGGCAGGACTTTGTTTCCTTATAGCTACAATAGCTTGCTCTATTTAACCCAAATTAATAAGATGCTTTACACATCTTATATCTTCTGGGCTCACTGTCATATTAGAAGACAGAAAAGGCCTTCTGTATAACTTCTCAAATGGGCTCATAGCCTGTTTTTGAGATTTTTTGAATCCTCGTGAGGGATATTGGGAGTAACCAGAGCCAAGACAAAGAAGTCTTTTAGCCAAGTTTTGCCAGAATTTGCTTTAGAGTCTGGTTGGGAATTTCAAACTTTCCTGAAGACTGAAGTCTCCACACTGAATGGAGATGATATTTTATTCCTAAAGCCTTTTCTGGAGTTGGAGAACTTCCTCCACTTTTAGTAGTAATTTTTTTTCTAGTAAATGAGTAGGACATCATGAAACAAAATCTCAAGAGTGAATATTTCTCCTTCAAATTGGTCTGTCAAAGCAGGAGTGAAGAAACTCTGACTAGGGCTGTCCCTGCCTCCCTTTTTGGCTATAGATCTAGAGGAGAATTTTCAAGGGAAGGAAGTTAAAACAGGTAAGTCACTATTGTATTCAAGAGAAATTGAATTTGTTTGCACATGATCTTCAGAGTTATGTGGAGTTAGTTGCAGAAGATGGAGATGTCTGTGGACAGGTACTATGCAGTTTACCCCAGATCCCTTCAGTCTTCTTTGTCAGAGTGCAAAATAAGGGTTTTCACTGGCCTAGCCCATCTCTGGGAGTGGGAACATTCAATCTTCCAGTGACATGAATCACGCATATCAGCCACCTGACAGATGGAGCAGAGCCTGGGTAGTGGCCTGAGTAGGACAGTCGCATGCCCAATGTCTAGATTTCTTGTTTATAAAGCAGAAATTCTTTCCTTGATTGGCCCTGGGTTTTCCCTTGGATGACTTCAGTGCACTTAAAGCATTGTCAATTGTGACAGCCATAATTTTCGCTTTTATTTTTCTCTCAGCTCCTCTTCTTTTTATCCTCCTCCAGGTCCTTATTGTTGAACACAGAAAAGGCTGTGTGCTGCAATTTGATCACAGAGGACTAAGGAGCACATCTGAAGATTTTGTAATTTTCACTGACTACCTGGGACCAATTGATTACTGAACTGTTGTCCCATGAAAGCTTGTCCCTTTTGGAAAGATGGATCTATGTTTATTTATTTATTGAAAGGTTCTACTAATTGGCTATGAAAAACAGCTGGATTTTCCTCTTCACCCTGCGTTAACTCTCCCACCTTTTCACAATTACCAGGTTTCTTAATGCATCCTTTTATTCCCATGATAAGAGCAGTCATCATTTTAGACTTCATGTTTAGTCAATTCCCAGTACTAAAATTGCAGTTTGGTTTTGTCAGAGGGAGTGTCACCACTCTGGAATGATTCCCTCTTTCTCTGCAGAGAATTGTTCATCTATATACCTCCTAGAATCTTATAAGATTTTTTTTTAAATCTGGGGTACAGGAAGTCATTACAACAAACTGGACATCTCACCATAAGAGGTCAAAAGCAAGGGTCAAAGTTCAAAAGCTATCCACAACCTGCCTGGATCTTCTAAAAATTGGTCTAAAATTTCTTTACAATATTGTGAATCTGCCCTGAAAAAGGAGCCCAGATTTGAGTAGTTCCCCCCTCCTCTTTGTACCACTTGTAGTGGCAGGATAAGCTGTGAGTTGGAAGAGTAGGAAACTTAACTCTGAGTATGCCTTGCAGGGCTTACAACTGACTGAGTAACACAAGGAGGCTGGAGAATACTGTTACTCTGGGGTGCTCGCCTCTGGTAGAGTTCTGTGCAATTTGTAGAGGGTGGGACTGACTTAGTGGCCTGAAGATTATAAGGAACAGGTTAAGGAGATGGTCCCCCTCGTGTGGTTTCTTTCATTAAACAGGTGAAAAAGAACCATATTGCCTGGAATGACAGGTGGAGTTCTAAGGATAGCATCATCAGTGATACCAATTTTTTTCTCTGGGACCACTTTTAGTAAAGTATCTCTTGGGTCTTTGCAGCATGATGGTTTCTGATAAAGTACCATAAAATGCTGAGCATAAGGAAGCTCAGGCCACTTTCCTTGTTTTTGTGCAGAAAAGATCTAACTGAAGAATATATTGTAATCTACCATGCTATTCTGTTCCCATCTTTTACTATTTCCTAATTCATACTGAGGTTTAATGGTGACATCTGTGGGACTGGCAGAGTCCTATGGCACCTCATGGAGCACATGCAGAGAGAGAAGAATAGTTTTGGGTCCTTCTGAGGGCATCTCTTGAAAAAGGATGGAGACCCATTGAATTCTGGGGCATCCCCCACAAAGCTCAAATAGTACCAGATACCTCTGGTAAAGCTAGAAGCACAGAGGCGTTTTTTTTTATGTTAGACCTCTCCATAACCTGTGGCTTACTATGACTCCTTCATGATCAAGACAGAGCACACCACTCGCTCCATTTAATTACTTGAGAAAGGGGCTGGGGATTTAGCTCAGCGGCAAAAGCGCCTGCCTGGCAAGCGCAAGGTCGTGAGTTCGGTTCCCGGTACCGGAGAAAAACCAAAAAAAAAAAAAAAAAAAAATAATTACTTGAGAAAGAGTATCCCTCCAATTTATGCTGATATTAAAAGACTTTGGTAATTTCATTTTAAGGCAGAAAAGATAGAAGCCTATATTTTTAACATTTAAGATACAATATTTGAAAGTTCTAAGTACAAAGGTAGTGTCGGTTATTTATCGACCCAAATACTCCAGTTTTATTTTCACATAGAGCTCATTGTTTTGACCTTCACTGTCTCCTTCCTTTGTTCCACTCAAACCCTCAAACACGTGTTTCTAAATTACCTGAGTTTCAGTTACAAGAAACATGGAACTGTGTGTATATATTTAAAACAGAAGAGAGGAGTCCTACATATTACTCAAAATCAGATACCATAATACTTATCTCTAAGGGTGAGATTTTCTGGTGTCCACAAAGACAGTTGGGAAACATGACAGAAAGATAAATTGGGATGGTTTCCCGAGGACAGTTGGAAAGTGTAGCAAAAAGGATAATTGAGATGGTTTCCTGAAGTTTTAAAAATGGGGACCTGAAGCAAGTGATTCACTACTAAGGATATTTAAAGCTGGAAAGCTATCTAAGGAAAAAGCACAAATGATACTCTGACTGTAGTTAGCACGAAAATGGACAGTCAGGGGTAGGTGGCTACTCAAGCAGGAGACCAAGTTACTCATAGCTATTTATCCCCAAAATGAATGATAAAGTTGAATAAAGTATTGAGAAGAACACACTATGGGGGCATAACTGACACGTTAAATGTCAGGTCACACACAAGGAACCTTCATGGTGTGTAGGAGTTTTTGTGCCTAAAATGGTCAGTTCAGTGACTGGGTTAGTGACAGATGCCTCAATGCCTCCTAACTAGTTGAGTCATACCTGCAACGAGTGACCAAAATAAACAAACAAACAAACGGAAAGAAGAGAGAAAAATTTCTAAAAATTCCTTTCTCTAAAAAGGACACTTACATCCTGGCTGAGCTTCCCAAGAAAATATTACTGGCTTTTGCATCTCCCTTAAACATCTTTCTAAGCTCCTGGTGGCCTAAAAAAAATTAGAAAAGACAAATAATATTGATTTGAAGCTTGGCTCCATGGTGGAAGACTTCGATAGCCATGTTACATTAAATAAGCTTTATGGCCATATTCTGTAGCTGCTCTTTAGAGCATATATATTAGTGGAGAATAAAATGTCATTAAGTAAAATCAATCATCAAAAAATGTAATAGGAGGGGGCTGGGGATTTAGCTCAGCGGCAAAAGTGCCTGCCTGGCAAGCGCAAGGTCGTGAGTTCGGTTCCTGGTACTGGAGAAAAAATCAAAAAAAAAAAAAAAATGTAATAGGATTGTACATTTATTGAAGGTGAAAAAGTACCTTCTTCAGAACAGAATGGACTAGTGAAAAGATTTGCAATGGCCAGGATGATAATTGAGGGTGTCTTTTGTAACTGCAATTTCTAGATTGGCTTCCCCCCATGCAAATAAGACCTTTGGGAAGATTGTCCTATCAAAACTCCCTTGACCTGTCAGTAAACTTTAAACAGTCTTAACAAAAACTCACTTGGTTTGAAGCTAGAAGTAAGTGAAGAATGGAAAACAGCACTTTTCTGACTGATTCCATGTACAATGGTCAGGAACTGCAAAGTTGTCGTGCATTCTGTGTTGTGTGTGTGTATCCTAAGCCTCGTGACTTTGTACAGATTACATCCACCTGCTTGACCAGTTTTGCCCCAACTCTAATCTCCTACTTCGCAGTTCTACAGGCCAGGTAGTGTCGCAATTGTCATGCCTGATCCAGGTAAGACCGTCTCAAAAAATAAACCGTTCAAAGCAAACAGCAGGAAGCTGCTTAAAAGGTCATGCTTCCCTCAGGAAACAGAACAGATGGCCATAATGAAAATTTAGGACTACATATACAATCTCCTTGGTGCTGGAAGGTTTAGCATTATCCACACATCTGCACTGACCATTCTTAGAACTTTAAATCCAAATATTCCATCTAGAATTTTGGGGATTATAACTCTATCCCCAAACCCTGTACAAACTCAACTTCTCCTCTGGCCAACCACTGACACCTTTCACCAGCCTGCCTGTACCTACACTGAATTAAATCCAGCCTTTTCCTCACTTAAGTCTGTTTTCAGATGTTTCCTCAGGTGCCTTTAATAAGATATTGGTGCCAAAACTTGGGATAACGTGATCCCTCTTCGGGGAGAGTCTTTAAGCCTTATCTTGAATCTTTTCCCACTGAGGCCACACAGTGACATTGGTCCCGGCCCTTGCTCCCGTGCTCTAGGCAGCTCGTACCACTCCAAGTCCCTTCAAATCTGATAAGATCGCTCTCCCCTCTCCATGCTTTTAATACTGTCTGTGCCTTTATGACTGCCACCTCCACTGCCGCTGTCATGGCTCTTCTTAGTTCTGTGCCTTCAACACTCTGTGTCTTTAAGATCCCCCCACTGCTGCTGCCACTGCTTCTCTTTAGTTCTGCACTTTTAACCACCTCTGGGCCTTTAAGACCTTGTCCCTCTTCCCTGCCGCTGCTGCTCCTTAGTCCTGCTCTCTCTCCTTACCTGCCTGGGGTAAAGAGAGGCTCGCCCATTTCCCCATGTCTGTAAACCTAGCAGTAGTCAGGGAAAACCCTCCAGGGAGACTGGCTCCACCTGGTAATTGATCAATTGCAGTGCAAGTTGCCTTGATCACTTTCCCACAATCTGTTATGCCCTTGAGTCCTAAAGGGAGACGTCCACTGGGGATCCTGTCACCACTTTCACTTTGTCATGATAGGCGTTGACAATTACTTCTCTCTGCTCTTCACGAGGAACCTCCCTCCTTCTATTCCTTCTTCTTCCGCCATATGCTGCCTCTTCCAAAATTTGAAGCCTCCTCACCTCTACCCTCATCAGAAGCCCGGACGTCTAATATTCTTGGGCAACACGACATGGCCACAGCACAAACTGCACAACTTCTCACGCTGGCCACAAAGTGGCGCTATTGGTTTGTCTATTGTGCAGGACTTAGTTACGGCCAGAGGCTGGGTAAATGGTCAGAATTGGCTCATGACCAGGCATCCTTTATTTTTTTCAGTCTATTTAAACTTTAATTTATGCATTTGTGGTAATTTGCACAAAAACTGCAAAAAACACTTAGAATGACAAATAGGCACATTTCATTTCAATGTACAGTGTACCATTCTAAATATCCTCATTTCCTTATAAAGTGCTTGAGCAGTCACATACACATACAGTGATAGCAAAATATATTTACACTCTTAAAATTTTTAATCTCACATATATATATTAAACTACAGAAAAAATAGTGCTTTCTTCAGTTTAATTGTGTGAATATACCCTGCCCTCTAAGTTTTTTTACTGATTGACTTCAGTTAAAAATTTCTGTACACTAGAAATTGTGTAGTTATAAAACACTGTCAGTCTTTAAAATGCTAAAAACCCATTTTTTACATTACTTTCTAGGCATATTTGAGAACCAGATAGGTGAGCAGACTATACCTCAAAAGTATTTAGTGTTTTATTTTAATGCTGTTAATGATGTTTAAATTAAAACTACAAAATTATGTTGACATCTTCTATTGTCTTTTCTCAAGGAAGTTTAACTAGCATTTAAAAATAACTTTAAATAGTACATTGTTCCTCTTTTTACAAGATTTTCTCCCAAAGGATCTTGAGTAATAATTTTAAAGGTATATGAATTACCTCTAGACAGTTTTAATTGTTCTCAGAGTACAATGAAAACATGTTAACACATCCTAACAAGGTTGAAATATTTATAAATGCTTTAAGCTCAACTCTTTACAAATCACTCTATTTTCATAAAACTTAAATGAATAATTTTTAAGAGATGAGCTTACTGTGATTAAATGGTCAGTTATCAGCTTGTTATTCCTGAGGTATAATGACCCTAACATGCTAAGCACAGGATCAAAGATGTTAGTAAGAGAAAACAATTAAAATATGGACCAGGAGGGCAAAAAAAAAGCAAAGTAAAACAAGAACTCCAAGCAAATGGAAAGTCATGATTTGCAAAACATATGCTGTAAGAGTGTAAAAAGCCACAAATGGATCCTCCTGAAGAATTGTAAAAAGTATTTGATCAAATTATTTGAGACTTTTGAGGTACAGCTTTAGTGTTATAATATTTTTTTTTATAAAATATAGACTGTTTTATCAAAAATATTTATACATTCTGTTACAATATATTGCTTTTGCCCTCAGTAACTGCCAATATAAAAATCTGGATCCAGTGGCCTAAGATATACAAATGCACTTAATGTAAATGCTGGAGTCTGAGGTGTCTGCTTGGCCACTGCACAAAAGTGATGAAGTGGTGAAATGAAATAAGCAGCCTACATTACAGAATACATTGCAACTTTCACACATATATGTCACAGCATGTATACAATGATAATCCTTATGATTTAACAAAGATGCAGTTTGCTTCTACAGCAAGAACAAATGGACTAGGTTGAGAACTATAGAATACATACCAAAAAGGGACAATCAGTTCACTGACTTGGAAGATCTGACTGAATATACTTGGCGTCTAGACTTGGGAATGCATCAAGTGACACAGTATCTTGGTTCAGGCTGAGTCAAAGTCCTCAGTCTTAACATTTTAAGTAAATGCTGATGTTCCTATTTCAACATTACTAAACAAGAAATTGTTTGGCAAGGAGCTCTGTTGGAAAGGTATGAGGCTCTGTTACATGGTTGGTAAAGATAAGGCAATAAAGTTTTCTTCAGATAAATATAGAAAATTTACAAAAGACATTAATTCAGCGTTTTTTAAAAAAAGTCAAGCCACCAAAGGTATATAAAATGGAAACTACATTTTGTGGTAATTTCATTAAATGGTACTTTCATTAAAAAAATAAGAGCAGTTGCCTCAAACAAAATAATAGTTTATATGAATAGTAATAGCATTCCAAACTCTAGTGTTTTGTTTTTGAAAGCATGGTTAAGTGATTAATTTTCCTTCCACTGAAGGTAGGCCTTATGGCAAAGACCAGGACTACAAAAGAGTGGTTCTTTTTCTTGTCATTTTTTAAAAAACAGACTATGGCTCCAAACGTATTCCTCTGTGATGGATTTTCATGGCCAACGTTCATTCAGCCTAAGCTCCATGAAACTGTTTCCAGTGCTCAAATTTATGTTGAAAAACAATAAGAAGCCACTTTTCAAGAAGTTATTATAATAGTACTTTTAAACAAATCTTCATGTGTTTAAAAAAAAAACTCAGAAGCTACTCATGGCACAGAGAGCAAATGAAGAGTTGCTATTTTGAGAGATCTTGTGAGTCAGTCTGCTTGGTTTCACAGTATCTAGTACATTAACACCAATCGGCTATGTAGTCAAAGTCTCTAAACATTTCTTGCTCTTCTGAAAGTATCCTTGGTTCTCCAGGTGGAGTCAGAATAGGTGTTTCTGAGGTAAATTCATTATCAAAATTACTAGCATCCTCCCATCCACCACTGGTAGGGACAAATGACGGCTTTAATTTTTTGTCCATCAAAGCACTCCAGTCAATTAGCCGGAAAAATGGATGCTTCTTTTATGCCCTCTGTGTCTTTCTCACCAGCTCCAAGGAGCGGCTCAGGATTTCTTCTTAACAGCCTTCTCATTATGGAAATAACCTCGGTTGATAAAAGCCTTGGGTACCTTACTTCATCATTTACAATACTGTCAAAAACCTTTTCATCATCACCAGGAAAAGGAGACTCACCAATGAACATTTCATATATAAGTACTCCAAGGCCCCACCAATCTGCAGCCCTTGTATAAGATGTTTCTGTTAATAGTTTGGGGCAAGAAATTCAGGAGTGCCACAAAAGGTGCTTGTTCTATCTCTATATCCCATTCCTTCTTTGCAAAGACCAAAATCAGCAATTTTCAAAAATCATTCTGTGTCTAGTGACAAGTTATCCAATTTCAAATCTCGATAAACAATTTTGTGTTCAGGTAAATATTGCAACCCAAGAACTACACATGCAGCATAAAATACAGCTCTTGGTTCAGAAAAGACATCAGTATGAATGTGCATCATTAGGTCCCCACCAGCAGCATATTCCATTACAAAGCAAACATGCACTTTGGTTTGGAAACATGCAAAAAGGTTCACCATAAAAGGTTGCCTTACACTATTGACAGTTTCAAAAATTCTTTTTTCGCACATCAGCCTGTCTATTTCATCTCAAGCCACAACGTCTCCTCTCTTTAAAGCTTTTATAGCAAACATCTCATTTGTATGTATATATTCAGCCAAAAGCACCTTTCCACTACCCTTTCCTATCTTTCCTGCACCTTTCCTATCTTTCCTCTACCCAAGACAGCACAACATTTGAAATCGTGTAGATTGAACGGAAATCTCTGTTGAGAGCTTCTGTCCTCAAGTTCTCAAACACCACTATATCCCAGCCCTGAATCAGGAATATGAGACTCATATTCAGGTTGTCATTTTGGAAGTATAGTATTTCTGTCATTTTCAATATCAAATACAGTTTCTGAATCTTGTCCAGATGTATCCAAAACTCTTAATGCAAAGGATTCATCGATGTCTCCAAGGGAAGAAGCACGTGGTGTGGCCAGAGGAGGTTCAGGCTCAAGGTCAAGGTCCAGTTTCGTTACTTTAGAATCACTGGCTGACGGTGCTAGCTCAGGGATGGGTACATCAACCACTGGCGCCATAGCAGGGACAGAGGCTTGAGGGCTGAAGTTGTCGGAATGATTTACTGTAGGAACAGCTCTTCTCACTAGCCTTCCCCAAGTGGCAATATTAATAGTCATCTGAGGAGCTCGGAAAAATATCTTGCCTTGCTGTTTTCAAAAAATTTTCTTTTGTCTTTGGAGTTTTGGTCTTCTTTCAATAACTGGATTTAAAAAGGTAACCTATTGTTATAACTGATGCATTGTGTCAACTTGGGGAGTCTAGAGGTTTGGCTAAGTGACTCAGCAAGGAGCCAGGGTGCTTACTTTGTATTCAGCCAGAGCCTGAGCAAGAGGAAGGTGTGGGGAGGGTGTGGGTGCAGCTGACCACCCCCACGCCCCAGGGCGGGTAAGCTGCATAAAAAAAGGAACTGAGAAAGGACTGGCTGCTGGTTCCTCAGAGGAGCTCCAGTCTTCACCTTCAGCTTGGTCATCTCCTGGCTTCTGGTACAGACTGTTTGGCTTCCGCTTGGAACTCTTCAGCCTTCTGGTGTAGGTTTCCGGCCTTCATCGTATATTCTTCAGCATTCCATCGCAGATCCATCAGCCTCCTGATACGGACTTGCACGGACACTGCAGTGAGCTCCAGGCCTGGGGCTGGGCTCTTCGATGTCCAGCATGTAGACACCCTCTGCACACTTCCTCATCCAACTCTGTGGCTGACCATTGTAAGCCAAACTTATAATTTCTTGTGCATTTGTATATCTTGTGTTATATCTGTTTTTCTAGTAAACCCTGACTGATACACCTCTGCAAATAAAGCACCCTGTGGTTCCAAATAGAGACACATGTCATGACATTGGTTGTCTAAAAAATCTTCTCACCTCAGAAATTTTACAGTGCACAAAGATCACCAATCAGGCCAATAAACTGAAATTTCCAGTTCACATGACCTGTCTAGTTCCAGTGTAAACTTCTGGTCTCATGACTGATTGGAAACAGGTTTCCAGCTACTTTGACCAACCACAGTATTATCTAGCTTCAAAAGAGCACAGGCGTCATTGGACAAGTCATCGGTTTTTAGATTTCCACTACTTACACTTTTACTTTTACTCATTCTGTTCATGAAAGATGATCTGGTTTCACTTGGACTCCAACCAGGTAGTGCAACCGATGTTGCCTTTGACTGTTCAGTGACGTTCTCTAGGATATCTTGGCAGCCCATAAGACGAACTTTCAAAATACCTGTTAAGGCTGCTGGTTTGAACAGTGTACTATATTGATTTTGTGTGGATATCATACTTTGCCAGGAACTTAGTGTTGGTGATGTAACAAGTGAAAGCTCCTCAATAATACTGCTTTGGGGATGATTTTTGGTAAGTTCATTTATTCTTTGCTCTAACGCATACTTTAGCAGATCCAACTTTTGACTTGATTCATGAAATCTTGCTTGAACTTCTGAAAGTGCTTTTCTGTCTGTTACTTTTCCCGAGCCAAGTAATATCGTTATGTTCTTTGCACCTTCTGCTACTGCAAACTCTATACTAAAATGATGCCTTAATTCTTCCATTCGAAGTTCAAGAGGGCTTATCGCAGGTTTTGCATTATCAAAAGCCAATTCATTGATCTGGACTGCCTGAAGAATCTGCGTTCATGTGACTTTTATCTTTATCTTGCTGTCCTGGAGCAGCTGCTGAGCAGTACCAAGGAGTTTCTGATCCTTTGAAGAGCTATTTGAATATATCTGTATCATGGTTTCTGCACCTTGTTTTACTTTAAGTTTTATATCTAATTGTTTTTGTTAGGCCATCAATCTGTTTTGCTAGTAGAACAACGAGTGTCACTATTTGGAGTATCTGGAGTCCTTGGACAATCTGTAACATCTTCTGGATCTGATACAACAATATGTGCCTTTAATTCCCGTAGCTTGTAGTTCTAACTTATTTGATTTTTTCAAAATGTTGTCTACTTAAGCCAAACTTTTTTATCTATTGGGACTTTCCTTAGATTTTCAGCTCCTTCTTTGATTTTCAGTTCTTTCCTTATTTCTCTCTTGATTCTATCCTTGATATCATCCAATTTCTGTTACACCATTGTATCTGAAAAGTCTAATTTGTGAACAGCACGCACATTTTCAGGAAGTGGAAGAGTTCGGGAATCCCCCGGCAGCTCGGTGAGCAGAATCTGCCCCCGCTGGGGGTTGGGCGCCATTGCGCTCAGCTCTGGACTCCGAACCGGAAGGCGGTCTGTGGCGGCGGAGGGAGAAGTCGGGACGGGAGCCGGGGAGCGGGTGAGGGGCGGGGAGAGAAAGGAAAAAAAAACAACCCAACTAGGGCTTCGTGGAGGCGCAGCCCCTGCTGGAGGCAAGGCTTACTCTGCCAGGGTCATGGAGCGCGGCAAGCGAGGGCCTTCGCAGCTGCTCCCTGCCGCCCGCCGCCGCCCGCGCTGGACTCTGGCCGCTCAGTCGCTCCCTCTGGGCGACGCCGGGAGCGGCCTCCAGCCTCTCCGTGCGGGGCGCAGCGGCCTCGGTGGCAGCTTCTCCTGTCGCACCATTTGGCTGTCTGTCCAGGCATTCTTTACACTTCATAATATTCCCACCTTGTGCACCTCATGTGACCCTTCTCAAATCCTCCATCTTTCCCTCCGATCTGCACCCACTCCACCATACACTGGCTCCTCTCTGACAACTGACCTTGCTCTCCCTTGACAGCTCCTGGCATGTTCTGCAGCTACAATCATGCTTGCCCCTCCTCTGGAGCCTCCTACCACTTCCACCACTCCTCTCCCAACCCCGGGGCCTTCTGCCACTGCAGCCACTTCTCCTGTTCCCCCAAAGCTGCCCTTTGATGCAACCAATCTCCCTCCGCCATAGGACTTCCTGCTAATCGGGTGCCTGTCCCCTCTGTCTGTCCTGCAATTCCCTCTGCTCTTTCAGGTGGCATCTCCAAACCTTTTTAAAATCTTCCTATAAGCCATTCCCAAAGGCTCTTTAACTGTATCATCAGGTACAGTCATAGCAACAGCCCCACTTCTCTAGTAACAAATTCTGTCTTAGGTACTTCTCTCTCATAGCTGAGACAAAATACCTGACAACCAAAGTTAAAGGAGGAAAGGTTTATTTAGCTCACGGTTTGTACAGATTTCAGTCCATGACAGACTGGCTCTAAAGCAGAGTGGAACATGGCAGAGGGGCAACAGTTCAGGGAGGTGGAGGACAGCAAAAGCAACTGGATCAAAAAAGGGGAAACAAGCCTCTTTCTACCCCGTTTATCTTATCCAGACTTCTGGGATTAAGGCGTTGCCAATCCAGTCAGTGGACTGATCCAGCAATCACTCACCCTTAATCCCCCTCTGCCATGTGCCACCCTGCCTTGGAGCCAGCCAATTATAGACTGAAACCTCTACAAACTATGACCTAAATAAGCCTTTCCTTCCTTAACTTTAGTTGTTGGGTATTTTGTCTCAGCGGTGAGAGAAACATAACTAAGACAATGTCTCTTTCTCCCTAACAGATATTTCCCAATTTTGCCAATGCCTGGGTAACTTTTCCTCTGATCCTACTGAGTACATCCAGGAATTCTAGTACTTAGCCCAATCTTATAATCTCACCTGGACTGACTTAAATGTTGTCCTTATCTCTCCTCTCTTTCCGGATGAATAGGAATGAGGAATCTCCCCGGAACAGTCCTATGGGGATGAACATAGGAGCCTCCAGACTGACTTTCTGGCAGGCATCACAGCTGCTCACCCAAAGTACTCTAATATGAACTATCAGACAAGCACTGGGACACAGCAAACTGAGAACATATGCTTTCTTAGTAGCTGCACTTTGCAGGGCAAACCATAAGGCAGTTAATTTTGATAAGCTAAAGGAAACCAGTTAGAACAGGAATGAAAATCCAGCTCAGTTTATGGCTCACCTGGCCACTGCCCTCAGATGATTCACAGCATTAGACTCAGAAAGGCCAGAGGGACAACTTATCCCAAAAATTCACTTTATTACCCAATCAGCACCAGATATTCATAAAAAACTAAAGAAACTGGAGGCTGGACCTCAAACCCCATAAGAGTTCATCAATTTGGCTTTCAAAGTCTTTAATAACAGAGATGCAAGTGCTCAAAAGCAGCACATTTCCAAGCTTCAAATGTTAGCCTCCATGGTAAGAGACCCTCAGGCTGGACCAGACTCCCAGGTGATAACTAAAACTGCTTCTAAGGCCTCTTTGACTAAGGGCTGCTTACCTCCAAGGCCATGCTTCACATGCTGCCAGAAGAGTCACAGGGCTAGGGAATGCCCATGGCCTTGGATCCCCCTAAGCTAGGTCCCTCCCGTGAAGGTCTCCACTGGAAGCTGGATTTCCCAAAGCTATCAGCCACCCCTGCCACATCTAGGCCATGGCCCCAGTGACCCCCAACCTGCTCCTTTGTGACCTTCTTGGCTTTGCCTTTGAAGTCTGACTCTGCCCAAGAACTTTGGAGGCCCCTTGGCAGATCTCAAATGCTGAGCTCTGGGTAACTTTTACAATGCAGCATAAGTCTATTCCACTCCTCATCAACAGTGGGGCCTGTCACTTCACTTTGCCTTCCTTTCAAGGACCAACCTCCTTGGCCCAATTACTGTTGGGAGTATTGACAATAAAGTCTTCAGATCCTTACAATCTCCCCTAATTTGGTGCCAATTGGGTCAACAGTCTTTCTCACATCCACTTTTAGGTATCTGTACTTGTCCTGTTCCCATTTTAGGGCAAGATATCTTAACCAAGTTGTCAACTACTGCGACCATCTCCAGGACACAACCAACCCTCATAACAACCCTAAAGACTCTTTCCCTATGCCTTCCCATTCCCATCTTTTCCTCTCATCTCAACCCCGGAGTCTGAGACACTTCTACCCTATCCCTGGCTTCATTTCAACAACCACTTACCAACCCTCTCAAGCTTAACCACCCCTAATCTGCCCCCAAATAATACCCCATTTCTGACCCAGGTTTATGGGGATTACAACCTATTATTTCTCACCTATTGCAGCACAGTCTTTTAATTCCTTTCAATTCCCCTTACCACATCTCCATTTTACCAGTATGAAAGGCAGATGGCCCTTACAGGCTGGTACAACATCTCTGTGATATCAGATTATCCTTCCCATACACCCTGTGGCACCTAACTCCTGTACAGTCTGGTTCTCCATCCTTCCATCCACCACTCATTACTCTGTCTTACTCATAAGATGCCTTTTTTTTTACTACCTGCTTGCACCATGCCTCACAGCATCTCTTTGTCTTCACCAGAAGACACCCAGATACTCAACAGTCCTAAGAGTTAATTTGAACAGTCTTGTCTCAGGGCTTCCAGAATAGCCCCCAGTACCTCGGTCAGGCCCTTGCATGTGATTTACTTTCCTTTCATCCCTCCTTCTCTCATTTTATACAATACGTAGATGATCTACTTCTCTGCAGTCCCTCCTTGGAATCATCCCATAAAGACACTCTTTTACTATTGTATCATCTAGATTTCAAAGGATATCATATCTCTCCTTTAAGGTCCACATTTCTGCACCATCCTTCACCTATCTGAGCATCATTATCCACAAACACACCTGAACCATACCTCCAGACCATGTCCATTTGATCTCCCAGTACCATCTCCCACCACCAAACAACAGCTCCTCTCCTTTCTGGGCATAATAGGATGCTTTCACCTCTGGGTTCTTACCTCTGCCCTTCTCAGTAAACTCCATAAATTTATAAAGAGACCCTGCTGAGCACTTAGATCACCAGACCTTCCCTCACTCATCATTCCAGACCTTAAAAAAAAAAGCCCTAAAAACAGCTCATTCCTTAGCCCTTGCAGATACCACCCAACCCTTCAATCTTCACACAACTGAGCACAGTGGGTGTGCAGCACCACACCACCCCTTGACAGCCTACGGAATACAATCCTTTTGAGTTTTAACACACCCGCAAATTTTTATTCAGGCCAAATCTCAGCCCAGAGACCACCCCTCACAGAGATTATCTCCCATTTCTGCAACTAGCCCCGAAAGACATAGGACATTCTGTTAACCTCCTCCTACCTTCACCTGACACTCACCTTTATGAAGATAACCTGACTAACAATTACTTTGATTAAAGATTTAAGCTCCCAGTCCCTACCTCCCAAATGGAAAGGACACTTCGGGGTCATCTATAGCACCCCAGTGGCCGTTTGTCTTTAAGACACTACAGAACAAGAGTGCCTTACTGACAATTTGCCTGACCTCTCCTCTTAGAAATCACAAGTAATTTCCCCAACTTCTCTCAGACTGACACAAATTCCAGAAGATATGTGAATGCCATTCCCCTGTATTCCCTTCCACTTCATCTACTTCCTTCCTTTCTTTGGTCTATGTTGATATTACCTGGTTTCATCCTCAAACCTCAATTCTTGAGACATTTTTTCTCAGGGCTCTCTATGATTTTACCCCATCATTCAAATTGTTTCTTTCCTTCTCACCCTCCTCCTGTTCAATGATTGATAGACAGGACCTTAAACATCCTCTCTTTCTATTATGCCTTTTCTTATGTATTTTACTTCTAGTCCTGCTGGGCTTCAGCCTCAGGGATGGAATCATTTCCCATGCTCACATTCACTGTCATCCTAATTAGGCTCCTCTCCTTCCCTTCTCTGTGACCTTTGCCCCAGGTAGCCCTCTTCTTCCTTACACCATGCCCTGCAGTTGCACCTTTGCAGCTTCCCCCAATCCTTCTTAATTATCTTTACAAAACTTTACAGTTAATTCATTTCTCGCTCACCTGCTCCTATCTCACCTTAGCCAATGGTTGCTGCCTCTGTATTTCCATGTCTACAGCAACCTATACGGCCATTCCAGTCCCTCCTCAGGTCTGGGCCCTAACCAATCTCAAACACCACCATAATACTAAATTAAGGGCCCACTCCAACTCCTCAACAAAATTTTCTATAGCCACCTTCCCTATCACTGTCAAGACAAAATCTCCAGGCAGGAAATGAAGCCTAACTCTTCTGATCCTATTTCTCTAATGCCTCTGAATAACAGTGCTCATTTAAGCTTATACACAGCCCCATAACCACTGATACTACTCTGCCCTTCCAAGCTTCTGTTTGTATTCAGTGAAATCTGTCCTCCATTAGGAGACTAGGATATCTGCTTTCCTATCAATGTAGCTACACACTAATGTTATTGGCCTTAGGCAATCATGCCAGCTACCAGGTTGCTCAGGATGCCCTGTTCACTCAGCTTGCCTGCTTTTCTAGTCTTCACAAAGTTGTGAAAACCTCACAGCTCAAATGACAGTCAGAGTTCTAGTATGGACATTGCATCCCATGCATGTCCATAGTTCCACAGACTCCTTGTCATCTATCTTCCATTCACTCAGATTGCCTCCGCTTACCTACCTTTGACCATTCCTCACAATGGCTCCTAATAGACACGGAAAGATTCTCCCTACAGTGGGAAAACAGAACAATAGGTGCCAGTCAAATCCCCCACCAGGGACCCTTCCAGCCCTTGACAAGTGCTGCCCTAGAAGTCACCCTGGGCATCTGGGAAATACACCTTTAAAATCCACAACCAATTCTGTTTACCACGCCAAGGTGTTTCTTTCCTCTGTGGGACCTCCACCTACTTATATCTTTCCACTAACTGGACTGGCATCTGCAAACTGACATACCTTAGCCCAAAAGTAGACATTGCCCTGGGAAATCAGAGCCTGCCTGTCACTGTTAAAGCCCATATCTGGCAATGTAGAGCCATACAACTAATACCTCTGCTTATTAGTTTGGGTATCACCATTACTATAGAGACAGACATAGCAGATCTACTTCCCCGACCTGCTATCACTTCTTCTTCCAAGATTTTTCTAACAGCCTTAAGGATATATCTGACTCCATTCTCATCTTAAAAAACCAGATTTTTTTTTTTTTTTTTTTTTTTTTTTTTTTTTTGGTTTTTCTCCGGTACCGGGAACCGAACTCACGACCTTGCACTTGCCAGGCAGGCGCTTTGCCGCTGAGCTAAATCCCCAGCCCCTAAAAAACCAGATTGATTCCCTGGCACTAGTGTCCCTTTAAAGCCATAGAGGTCTAGATTTCTTAACAACTGAAAAATGTAGGTTATGCATCTTCCTTGTGTAGGAATGTTGCTTTTACACCAACCTGTCAGGCATTGTACAAGATGAAGCAAAAAAAAAAAAAAAACCTAATAGAAAAAGCTTCAGAAATTAGACATTGCCTGTCTGACTAATGTTGGACTGATGTTTGGGGCTGGTCCTTGTGGCTTCTTCCACTAACTATAACTCTTGTCTGTATTAGCCTCTTCCTTCTCTTTGGGCCATGCCTCCTGGGACTTTTCTCACAATTCTTACAGGATGATATTCACATGATTACCAACAGATAGATACTGGCTCTGACCACTCTTTGATATAGCCTGTTCCTCAAACTTTTTTTCCCAGTTAGGCTGCCCATACCATCCTATTTGTCACCCATGAAGCAACTATGAGAAATGTCACTCACTTTCCTGCTTTTCTCTGTATAGAACAACAAAAAGAGAGGAACGTCATGTCTGACTCACAGAAGACCTTCTCAACAAACAGGCTGTTCTCAGAAATAACAGGAAACCACTAAAAGTCTCATGCAGAACAGATGGCCATAAAGAAAATTTAAGACTAGACATACAATCTCCTCAGCACCGGAAAGTCCAGCATTATCTGTGCACCCAGGCTGACATTCCTTGGAACTTTGACTCCAAATATTCCATCCAGATTCCTTGGTATTACAACTCTAAACTTAAACCCCATATGAACTCAGCTTCTCCAGCAAACCACTGATATCATTCATGATCTCAGCTTGCCTATACCTTGATGGAATTAAATCCAGCCTTTTCTTCACATAAGCCTGTATTGCTGGGTTTTGCCTCATGCATTGCTAAAAAAACAAAATAGATGTGTTTGTTGGCTTTTGAGACAGAATCTTCCTTTGCACTTCAGGCTGACCTTGAACTCACTATCTAAGCTAGGCTGGCCTTGAACTCATGGTGGCCTCCTGCCACCACATTCTGAATGCTGGGATTACAGGTTATACCACCATGCCCAAGGTAAAATAGACTTTTTCTGAGTCACAGTTAACTAAGTCTTTTTAGGGAGCTGCAAAATAACATAAGCAGTTTTACATCTGAGCAATTTACAGAGGAGCTCCTCAAGCATACCAACAGTGTCTCCATCTTTTTAAAATCACCTAAATCAGAACAGGGCATGGTTGCGCACACCCGTAATCCCAGCACTCGGGAGACTGGGGCAGGAGGATCATTGCGCGTTTGAGACCAGCCTGGGCTACAAAGTGAGCTCAAGGCCAGCCTGAACTGCATAGAGAGACCCTGTCTCAGGAAAGACAAAAAAAATCACCTAAATCAAACTTTATTCTCAACAAATGCATTAAAAACCCTGAACTTTATATTGGCTCACAAAAATGCCTCAGAACATTTTGAATCTCCAAGTGGTTTAAATATTTTTAGATGATACTGAAACCCTGTTGCTCATCATAGAATAAAAGGAATTATAAGAATAGAAGAATAAAAGAAAAGAAAACAAATGGTAAGTAAAGCAAGTGTGTACTCTAAGCCAACAAAATAAACGCTTGGATTTTTAAAAATATCTGAGTCTCTTCTCTCACCAGTCAGTGATCTAAAATAACCTGTAATTTGTTCTAATGGTCACAAGTGGTGAAATCACTTGCCTGTTGGCAACCTTCAGTGCTGACAAATCAGCAAATGACGAAGATCCTTACCTCACCCAAGTAACACTGTGGAACAACATACGAGAAGGTCAAAATTGTGGAAATACGTACATCCCTTGAGTGCACTTTTCAGTGGCAAACAAGGTGAAGATCATTAGCTCCCAGAACAATTTTCCTTTTAACAAAACAGTAAGTGATGCCATGAACAGGAAAAGAGAGAGATTCCTGATGGAAAAGTGTCCTGGCAGCTTCTGTAATGTCCCTGGAGTCCTGACCACAGTTTCAGCTACCCAGGAGCACTCATTCACTCTCTGCAAGTACCTGATGAGACACATGCCTCTCAGGAGCAGGGAGTTAAGTTCTGGCTGTCTGTGCCAAAACTGTTAAAGAGCGCTTAGGTTTATACTCAAAGATTCATTTGCTCACTGCTGACCAAATCAAAAGAGGCCATATATTTTTTTAAAAAAGGAAAATTGGTTTATTTAACACAAGCTTAAAATATATGGGTGTGCCTATTTGCCTCAAATCACCCTGTGTGTAGGTGGGTAGAGGTCTTTTATTGTAAGGAACAGAGATGGGGGAAGATAGAGAAATAATGCAAATTTCCTCACTTATTTTTGTCATTTTAGCCATCTTTAGCTCATTGTCCCATTTCTTGTGAAAGGGAAAATGGCCACTAGACCTCGTGGTGTCAGCATCTGCAAATTCTGTCCATTCACCTAAGCTAAGGATAAGTGAGGGAAGCTGTTTATGTCCTGCAGTCCAGGAAGCCACTTCTCTCTAGAGAAAAACATGCTTTTAATGTTTTATTTTTCACTGCCAGTTACATAGAGAAAACCTACAGGATGGGAGAAAATATTAGAAAGCTTGTACATTTGATTACACATAAATATTTAGGATATGAAAAGAATTTTAAAAACTGAAAATGATAAAACTGAGTAATCTTGTTTAAAATGGAGCAAATCTGCTGCAATCTCACGGATTGATTCTTTGTTTATTTTTCCATTATTTATTAGTACCTGTTTGCAGTACATAGTGATTAGAATCATTGTGGACAGCTCATATATGTATGCAGCACATCTTACAGCCTTGATATCATTTGCTATACTGTTGGAGTTCTGCTCATGAAGCCCTTGATTTGTCTATGGCTTCAAGTGTTTCCACTATGTTCACTAACGGGAGCATCAGTTTCAGTTTTTATGTGTGATAGTTTCATTCATTTTTAAATTATTTTAGTACAGGGTGAGGGATGTGTTGTCAGTTTTAATTTTCTCCAATTGGATAACCAGTTTTCCCAGCACCATTTTTCAAAGAGACTATCTTTGCATCAGCACATATTTTTGGCCTCTTTGTTAGAAGTCAGATGGCTTGAGAGGCATGGAACTGTGTTTGTGTTTTCTATTCTATGTCATTGCCTACAGGTCCATTTTTATTCAAAGCAAACAACAGAGTGAATTTACAATGAAAGGAGTGGGGAAATTTTTACCAAGTAATCTTATGTGTTGCAAGTGGGTGCAGGGTCCACTTTCAAGGGCAAAAAACCCTCTGAGATAGGCCATCTTGGGACTCAGAGGAGCCAAAGAGAGTTGGTGCATCTGCCAAAGATCCCAGGAGTCAAACAGTCTTCCAAATATAACGGTTTATTGAGCATTTACCACATTTAGAGGAAGATGAAAGGGAGCTAAGTCACCACATAAGCTGGAAGCTGGAGGTAATGCACATGGTAGAGGATCTTTCTTCCACCTGTCCAACATGCTGGGAGAACATGGGTGGCCCAGTGGACAGCACTGGAACTCACAGGAGTGTGGAGACAGGTACAGGCAGGTAGCCAAAAGGGGCACTCTAGACAAGCAGAGTGATGGTCACAGACAGATGTAGAGCTCAAGCAATGGCTCTGCACAGAGCAGTACCTAGGGCAAAATGCACAAACATTGAGCCAGAAGACTGAGCTGAAAGCAGCTGGAGGTTTTGTCTTTTATGTCATGGAGAGTTTTTATAAACAACATGTGTTAATCTTGTAGTGGTGTGCAGACCATGTCTGCTCACCCTATGATGGTAAAGTGTTTTTTTTTTTTTTCTTTATGGCAAAAATTCATTTTTTTAAAAAAGTATTTTTAAATCTTTCTCAAATGGGTTGGTCAAGATACATTTGGCTCAGAAACCATATATTTATCATGATAACTTGTTTACCACACAAGTTATTACACAGGAACACAGGGTGTGCCATTATCACACATGTCACAAGCTAGTTTAGACTCCTAAAGTAAGTGTGAATCCAGACAGGTGCCTAAAATGGCTTCTATACTGCTCATCTCACACCTGACAATTGAATAATATCTAGAATATTTAAAGAATTGAAAAGAATGATTTCCCCCAAATAAATGACCCATTCAAAAAGAAAAAAAAATTGAATAGGCACTTTTCAAAAGAAGTACAAACAGCCAATAAAAACATAAATATGTTCATCTTTACCCTTATGGAAATGCAAATCTTAACAGCTCTGAGAGTTCATCTGATGCTAGTCAGAATGGTTATCATCAAGAACATAAAAAGTTCTAGATAGAAGTCCTTTGTCTGAGGGACAGTTAGCTAAATTTTTTTCCCAGGTCATAGGTATTCTTTTCACTCTGTTGGTGATTTCTTTTGATGTGTAAAAACATTTCAGTAAGATGAGATCCCAGTTGTTGATGTATTTCCCATGGAGTTTGGTTTTTGTTCATGAACCATCTACCCTTATGTTTTAAGATTTCTACCTACTTTGTTCTCCAGTAGATTTATAAATTCAGTTTTAATATTTAGATATTTGATCCATTTTGACTTTAGTTTAGTGCATGGTGATAGACACAAGTGTAATTTTCGTCTTTGGCATGTGGAAACCCAGTTTTTCCATCACCTTTTATAAAAGGCTGTCTTTCTTCCAGTGAACATGTTTGGTCCCTTTGTCAAAAATAAGGTGTCGAAGTGTTTATAGTTGTCTCTGCATCTTGTAGTCTGTTCCATTGATCCTGTTGTATGTTGTTTTGCTAGCACCATACTGATTTTATCACAGCAACTCTGTAATATAATTTCAAGTTAGAGATTGCGATGCCTCCTGCCTTGCCTTTGTTGCCCAGGATTGCTTTTGCAAGATAACAGTATTTAATATAACAACTATAGTTAACTTCCTATCATCTTGTTTTGAAATTCTGCATCATTTTTATTGTTTTTGTGTTGTTTATATTTTATCTTGGTTGTTGTTATTTTGTTTTCTTTTCTCCTTAAAATAAAAAATAGTTAAAAAAAAAAAACACAAAATTAACAAGTATTGGTGGAATTTGGGGAAAAAAGTAATGCTTCTACATTGTTGGTGGGAATATAAACCAGTACAAACACTAAGAAATTCAGTATGGAGAGTCCTCAAATATGATAAAAACAGAAATTACATTTATGTGACTAACTATCTTGGTATATTACCAAGGAATCAAACATACCATAGTATAGTGATGCATACTTGACTATCTTTATGACAATATAATGCATAATATCTAATCTCTGGAAACCTCCAAGGTGCCCATTTCCAGACAAGTGAATAACAAAAATGTGGCATATATAAACACAATGAGGTATTATTCACTGAGAAAGAATGAAGTTATGTCAATTTCAGGAAAATAGGTAGAATTTCAGACAAAAATTTTAAGTTTATTAGGTCATACACAAAAGTTAAATATTGCATGATTTGTTTTATAGGGGAAAGCTAAAATATAAATAAATTCAAAAAGTAAAATAAGGGAAAGATGGTAAAAACAAAAATGAAGAATTTTGGAGATGAGAAATGTGATAATGTGAGGGAGTAGAAAACAGGGGTAAAAAAATTAGAAATAAGCAGTGTATGTAAATGTACAGATTCCCCAAAACATATAAAACTCTCATGTTGCAAACATGCACTGTTCTTTTTTAAAAAGGTGGGCAATAAATCTAAATAGTTATTTCTGGAAAAAAGCCAAAGGAAAGGCCAACATATATATGAAAAATTGCTCAATATTACTAATGATAAAGACCAAAGTATTGCTATCTTGACCAAAGACTGCCATTTCAGGAGATATAAATCTGTTCATTTCATCTTCAGTTTCCCATGTGAAACAGCCAGATTAGCACAAAAACGTATCAAAAATCTGCTTAATCTCCTAGAAGGCGCCTGTCAGAAAAACTCTCGCAACCATTCCAAATCGTGAAAACCCTCCTAAGTGGAAGACAGCACCTTCTCCTACTCCCCAGTCAGTTTCCTCTCAGGTTGGGCAATAAACCTACGTAGTGTCCTGCCCTCCCAAAAGGGAGCCAAGGGCAGAGACTCTCCTAGGAAGGACAGGGCAGCAGCAGCTCCTCCAGGGCTAACTCCTGGATCTTGAGAGTCCTCCCAATCTTCACCCATGCCCCTCACCTCCCCGCCTACTTACCCCCTTTCATCTTCCACAAGGCTGATTACAGGGTTTGGTGGCCTCTTGCTACAGGAGGGAAAGGTTCTGGCCAAGGCTACTCCTTGGTGACCCTCAAAACCCTCCAGATTAACCCTGACTCCCTGATAGGATAATTGGACTTTGCTTTTCCATCCCCTACTTGCATACTGCACTCCAAGGGCCTACACGCACGACCTTACTGGAACAACACTGGCTAGACTCAACCATTCCCTGGAAGGGTAGGACGTGGCCTTTTGGGGCCTCTCTTGGCACCCACAGAGGTTGGAACTGCTTTCCCACTCCACCCCTCCCCTTTTCCCAAAATATTTCCTCTGTACAGACAGGAGGGGACTTCTGACTGTCACAGTGGATGATGCCCTCAGCAGTCAGAAAAGCGTCCATACTTCAGGAGCTCACAGGCTCTGGTCTCCAAGTACTCACTGGAAGATGTTCTAAGGACCAGATTCTTGACTTCAACCAGCTTTCTAGCACTTCTGGGATGATTAGCCACCCTTTAAAACCTTTAAGAGACACCTCCCCTGGGTTGTCTCCGCCAAAATCACTCCTAGTTTGGCATTAAGGGAAATATCAAACCAAAAAGCTATGTCTACCCTATCTTGGTGTAGCCAAATTACATGTTGGACAATGGCCCTCAGCCTGCGGATGGAACCTTTGATTTCCAAACTTTAAAAAACTTTGACAGTTTAATCCAGAGGAATGGCAAATGGTCTGAGGTCCTGTATGTGTCCCAGTTTCTTTCCTCCTCCAAAATCGCCCCTTTGCTCTTCCCTCTGTTCCCTTCAAATCCTCCTCATGGATGAAAAGCCCCCTCAAAAATCCTCCTCAACTCCTTGCCTAGACCCCTCTTCTCCCCACCTGTGTAGATTATCTCCATCCAGCAGATAAGCCTCTTCCTTACCCACAGGACCTTCCACCTGCTACTGAATCACCTAACCCTCAAAACCCAGCCCCCTCCTGCCTGCCTTTTCTGCCCCTCACACTCACACATTCCCTCCAGCAGCCTTAGTCCCACTCCATCCCCTTCTCACACCTATGCCTGAACTGGTGCCCTTTCCCTTCCTGAGCCTCAACCAGTCTTGCTCCTCTGAGAGCTAGCAGGTGTGGAGTGCCCCATCAGGAGTCAGGGTTCATGTTTCTTTTTCTGTAACTGACCTCAAACTTATAGAACAAACCTATGCTCCTTTTCCTGGCAAGTATCACAAAGAATTTCTGAGAGTTATACAGGTCTATGATGTTACCTGGGGAGACATATACATCATTCTCTAGTCCACTCTGACTGATGACAAGAGACAGCATATTTTTTAGGTAGCTGAAAACCACTCAGATGAACTCGACTACCAAAACCCTGACAGTCATCGTAAGGCTGATAGAGCAATCCCCAGGGCTGAACCTGAAATTTCCATTTGGATCTACCAAATTGAGAACCCTGGCCAGGCCCACCATGACTGTATGGTCATTTGCCTATTTGCTGGCATGGAAAAAAAATAATCAGGTCAATTATGAGAGGCTCAGAGAGCTCACCCAAGGGGCTAAGGAAAACCCTTCCCTCTTTTTGAACTGACTTTCAGAGGCCATGTTCAAATATACCAACATTAGCCCCACCTCACCTGAGGAACTCATCCTCTTAGAACTCCATTTTATCTCCCTACCTTGACCCAGTATTTGAAAAATTCAAAAGCTTTAAAATGGTCACCAAACACCCAAAAGGACTTTGTTGACCACTCATTCAAGATCTTTAACAGGAGTTGAGGAGCTCTGAGTTCAAAAGGAAAAGCAAGCTAAAACTAAATATCAAATTCTGGCCTCCTTCATCCAAACTTCTACTGCCAAATCACCAAAGCGTACCTCACCCAGCCACTTTTTTCACTGCTGGAAACCAGGCCAGTGGGCTAAGTCCTATCTTAACCCTCAGCCTCTTACTAAGCCTTGTCCCCATTGCTGACAGTGAGGCCATTGGAAGATGGATTGCCCTCTGGGGAAGCCAGCTGCTCCCCTGAGTTCTTTCACTGCCTCTAAGCTCAAATGTACATTGAGGTAGGACTTGGTCCCAAACTTAGTCCTTTTCTCCTCTACCAAGTGGTGAAGCCCAACTGGTGAGGCCTTTAACTCCCTCTGCAGAACACTTAATGGATCCTTAGTTAACTATTCTGGTAGAAGGAAAGAAGATCTCCTTCCTGGTGTGTAAGGTGGCATTCCTCTCCCTCCTCAGGCATTTTCAGGACATTTGCTGCCTTTCCCAGTCTCTGTTGTTGAAATGAAGGGCATAATTGAGACCTGCTTAAGCCCTTCCCATATAGTGTTTTTCTAGGAACCTCCTCTTTCACACATCCATTTCTAGTTATCCCATACGGCCCATTCCCCCTTCTGGGATGAGACTTCTATACCATCTAGGAGCCTCTCTTCACATTTCCTCACTCCCTATATGCCCTTATCTCATCCTGCCAGTAACCCAAATAAATGTCCTCACCCTCTGCCCCATGGACCCATATGTTAAATCCCATGCCAATTCCAAGGTGTGGGACACTAAAAATCATTCCATCCCAATTCAGAGCTTTCCTTTCCCAACCACCAAAAGTGACCTTCTCTGTTTTTGAGTGTTCTTAGCTGCTTTTGACTATGTATATCCAATTTTTTGTTAATTGTCAAACTCCTTTATGAGGCCTCCTAGGCAGACCCCCAGAAGAAGGTCTCCAAGTTTGACGTGGTCTCCATCACCTTCACCATCTTCAAGAAGGCACTCCTCAAAGCTCCTATGGTTGCTTTCTTAAACCTCTTAAAACTTTCCTTCTCTTTATAACAAGCAAAAAGGGCGGATTGCGGATTGCGGCTCCTGGCCCAGGTAGCAGCCAATACTCTCCAACCTGTAGCATGTCTTTCAAAACAACTAGACACTATTATAAAAGGATGGCCACTTTCTAGCAACAGCAGCTCTTCCATTTCCCAAAGCTCTAAAATTTAACTTTTTACCAACCCTTTCAGGTCTGTTCTTCATATAATCTATCAATCTGTTGAGTCACTGAGCTCTAATTGTACTGTCTCCCTCTAGAGTCCAAACTTACACTCCCAACTCATTCAACACTCCATCCTCTTCCAGCAGACTACTGTCCTTAACCTTGCCACCCTAATCCCCTCTCTTGAGACCCCTGACCCACAACATGACTGTGTCAAATGTCTCAACTTCTCCCTCATTTGTCTCCATAATTCACTTCAGAACACACCCCAGGATTCCAGGACTGGTTTATTGATTGAAGTGCATCAAAATCCACTCCTCCAATCAGGATATGCCATCACTGAGGGGTACTATATAACAAATCACATTTCTCCAAGAGTTCATAGAGGTGGTAACCCTTCTCCTGGGCACCATCTCACAACAAACTGAATTTATAGCTCTTACCAAAGCACTCAGTTTGGCAAAAGATAAAGCCAACAACATCCATAAATACTCCAAACATGCATATAATATCCTATACTCTAATGTCCAAATCTGGCACTAGAGAAGGTTCCTAATAACATAGAACATCCTAATACAAGGTGGACCCCTTATGCAAGATCTCCTGGAGGCTTTATTGCTCCCCTATAAGGCAGCTATCGTATACTGCAGAGGACATCAGCACTTCACCTCCCTTGACAAACACCATAAATATATCACCCAAGTAAATAATGAAGCAAACAACCTAGCCAAATTGGCAGCTACTAACACTGAGCTCTAACTTTCATACCCTGATTCCTGTTCCCCCTCATCCCCTCATATATACCTCAGGAACTAGACTCTCATGAAATAGGAAGCCATCCATGCTGTTTCATACATGGGAAGCTTGTTATCCCCAAATAACTACAACACGAAATTTTCCTTTTCCCCTTACGATTGATTTCTACTGGAATCCCCTCCCTCACCCACTTCCTAAAGTCTCACTTACTCTTCACCCCTAACCTAAAGGCTACCCCTACCAAAATTTCCTCAGAGTGGCATACTGTCAGACCACCAACCCCTAATCTAACATCTGCCTACCTTTCCCACTTACCAAGCCAGAGGATACCTTCCAGGTACTAATTGGCAGATAGACTTCTCTCACATACTTCCTATCAAACAACTTAAATATTTCCTTGTTTTGGTTGACAACTTTTCACGGTGGATTAAGGCCTTCTCCACCTCCAATAAGAGGACTTCTACAGTCATTCATATCCTACTTAAAGAAATCATACTCTATTTTTACCTTCTATCTTCATTCCAAACAGACAAGACTGAATTCACCTCCAAGTTCAACCAGCAAGGGGCCAGTGCCATAAATATCACCTGGACATTGGGTATTACTTATAGGCCTAAATGATCTGATAAGGTGGGAAAAGCTAACAGTCTCCTCAAACAGAATCTTACCATGCTCTCCCTTCAAGTGTAGCTAGATTGCCATTTCCAGTGCAGTTCTCAAAGTTCCTGTGGGAAAGGACAGTGAGAGGATAGAGAAATAATGATAACAGACCATAAACAGAAAGCTGAGGTCAAGTAGAGCCCTCGCTCCAGCTAAGAGGAAAATAAACTGCTCAACCACTGCAGTGCATTTATTTATACACT
The DNA here is from genome assembly GCF_000276665.1 of Chinchilla lanigera. NCBI lineage: Eukaryota > Metazoa > Chordata > Mammalia > Rodentia > Chinchillidae > Chinchilla > Chinchilla lanigera. The sequence continues at coordinate 1,381,765 of NW_004955529.1, read as the reverse complement.
CAGGAGGTTGGTGTCAATTTCAACCCCTCTGTCTAGCAACTTTGCCTGGCTCGCCTGAGCAACTCACATTCTTAGATCTGGAACAGCTTGTTTTTGGGGCTTGCCTTGCATGTGTAATTGATTTTTAGCCTCTTCATCACTAGATTAGATAAACTGTTGCTCATCATCTTCTCTTTGGAGCACTGGATAATCTTGGATGATGATGGCCATGGACAGGGGCATTGCAAGTTCCCCTGGGCCTCTTCAGTCCTCAGAGTAGGAAATGAGGGTTTTGGCTGGCCTAGCCCCTCTCTGGAGTGGGAACCATCAAACGCACATTGACAAGAGTCAGGCATGTTAGATGCCTCACATATAAAACAAGACCCAAGTGGAGGCTTGGTGCAATCCCTTGCCCAGTGTCTAATTCCTTTGCACTTTAAACAAGATACCTTTCCTTGTTGTCCCAGAGTTTTTCCTTAGATGACCTGGGTGGGTTTAAGCACTACCAATTGCAGCAGCTATAATCTTAGCCTTTCCCTTTCTCTTTTCTATGGGTCCTGATTGTTGAACACAGAAAAGGTCATGTCTAGCAATTGAGTTGTAAGTGTCTGAGGTCCCATCTGAAGTTTTTGTAGCTTACACTGAATAATGAGCTGGATTGACAGATAAAATGTTGTCTCATTAGTGTGTCTCCTTCCTTGGAAGATGGATCTATATTAGTATACTTGCAGAGGGCCTCTGCTAATTGTTTATGAAACAAAGCTAGATTTTCTTCTGTGCCCTATGAGACAACACTCATTTTATCGTAATTAACAGATTTTTTAATGGAGTTTTTCAGCCTCATGATCCAAGCACCTAGCATACTAGGCAACATTTCTAGTCCATGCTGAGAGTTATAGTCCCAGGTTTGCTCTGTTGAGGGATGAGTAGCTCTTCCAGGGTGATTTCCTTCCCTTTTTAAGGCATATTGATCATCTGCACAGTTTTTAACCCCTTGTGAGATTCTCTGTCTGTCATCTGAGGTACAGTAAATATCCAAGATGTATTGAACATCTCACTATAATAAATGAAAATAAAGGGCCAAAGTTTGAAACTCATCTGCAAACTTACTAATCTTCTGACAGTTGGTCTAGTTATTCTTTGCACTGATGGACATTTGCAATTGAAAAAGGAGCCTGATTTATTGGTCTGAGGATTATGAGGGGGAGGTCCATGTTACCGCCTAATGTGGTTATCCTCCATAAATAGATCAGCAAGACCAAGATCTCCTGAGAGGCAAATGAGGGGGATCTTGGAACATGGTTAACCAGGATATTTTTGTCTTCCTTGGAACCCATACTAAGCACCACAGTTCTTAAGCCTTGCCTTGGATAAAGAGTCACAAAAGCCTAAACATAAGACATTGCATTCAACCTTTCATGTTTCAAGCAGAAATGCTATAACTGGTGTAAGTAACGTAGGAGGTAAAGACCAGGCAGGACCACCAGGCTTGTGTAAAGGAAAAATGGCATGGAATTTATTGTGCTTGGATGCAGGCAGACAAAGGGCAAAAGGCCATCTGTAGGAAACAAAGAGAAGTGGACCCCTTTTATATGGATTGCAAGATGTCAAGGGACATTAGGTGCGAAGATTTTAATAAACATCTATGGTCAAAGCTTTCTGCAGTCTTGCACCACTGTGAGCAAAGTCCTTGAAGTATCTGGTGTAAATCTTCAGGTGTCTCCAGATGTTGGGCACCTGTAAAATTCCTTTTCCTATCTTACCTCTTTTATGACATCCTGTGTTAGTCAATGAAAGCCTTGGTGCTGAGCTAAGTTCCCTGGTGAGAATAATGCCTCTGCTGTCAAACAGGCTGGAGCTTGGAGAGTCATGTTTGATTTGAGCCTTACAACTGGAAAATAGTCTCATAGTCTAAAGTACCACCCCATAACCATCTTTTGCCACCTTTGAGCTTGTACTGAACCCAGACCATATTACAATTGCAGATGAGCTGTTCTTTTTTAAACTTTCAGGATCAAACCTTTCCCATTCATCAAGGATATGGTCTGGTGGCAAAGTTGGTGAAATCTGTGTGGTGACAAGATTCAATAGATTTCCCGTCTGTGTGTCTTGTGACTTACAGAAAGAAGGAGTTAACTAGGCATGCGCTCCTTAAGGTGACATCTCACACATGAGGAGGAGATCCAAAGTCCCCAAGTTGCCTGTTGTGAGACTTTTACACAGCCTGGTATGGTTGTCTCTGTCCTGAACCTTAGAGAGTGATGTCAGAATTAATCAAAGAAAACTTTTGTCTCCATACTGAGATCCATTAACTCCTTAGGGATAAACGAGCTAGGCCTTCTGTTGGCCTTTCATAGGCCAAACTCCCATGATGTAATGGCAGAATTTTCTCAAATAAAGTTCTTTTAACTAATTCTTTGGACCCTGTGATGGCACAACTTGTATTTATTTTAAGCCTCTTGATGGATGGCCTCATAGGTATTTCAAGATACTTGATCACTCTCTTGCATTTACTATGACAGAAAAATCTACTAAGCATTGGGATGGCTCTAGGTTTTTTTTCACTCAGTTACTTTAATTAGATATTCTCTCCAGGCATCAGGCATAGGTTTTTAACTAATACTCATTTAAACAGAGAAGCACAAAAGCCAGGAGATGATGGTCTTAGGCATGCAGGCTCTTAGACCAGACAGTGAAGTGTTGCTGGTACTTAGTTCTGGCCAAAAGCCTTGGGCATTTTAACACAGACAAGGTTTTATCGTGCATTCCCAGCCCCCACTTATCCCACACCCCAAAACTAAGTAAGATGGTAATGGGAATGTCCCTGCTATATGCACACAAATTTGTCCATGGCCAAAGCCATGGTCCTTTGGATCTGACAAAAACTACATGAGCTCTTAAAGTGATAGTACACTATATTCCTTTCTATGTGGGAAGAAAAAAATAAGTTTCCTCTTCTGTTCTTACATGCTCATGTGCTGTTTAAAGTCAGAGGCTTATCTCATCAGACCAGTTATTTTAAAAAAGAAAAAGAAAAAAAGAAGAGATAGGGAAAAAAGCAGTGACTGGTGACACACATCCACATAAAATTTATGCATAGTCACCCAACATGCCAACTGGCAACTGGCCACGTGGAAAGGTAATATGGCTGTTGGCCATGCAGGGAGGTAAGGTGGCTGCAACTTCTGAAGAAAACATGAATCAATAAAAAGCTGTTTGCAAATGAGAGTGAAGCAAAAAAAGCAGCCCATTTTAAAAGGTACCCCCACCCTTTGATTCTATAAAGAAGTGGTTTCACAGCTCTCTAATCTGCAGGAGCCCATAGAGACTCCCCCTCCCATGAGACTTCCTCTCTAATTTGTGGCGCCCTTCTCCTCCTCCTTCATCCTTGGTCTGACCTTTTAGCTGACTGAGGCTGACAAAAAGGCCAAAGTTATAAACCTGTCACTTTTAAGTAACTGTCTTTGTTTCAAATTCACTCTTTCCCACCACAAACTCTATAAAAACCTTTGTTACTCTGTCTCCCATGCCCAGGGTTTCCAAACACCAACTTCTTTGAGCCAGATTAGCCAGATAAAGGCTTTCTGCACCTCCTCAAGTACGCTCTTAGCTCCTTATGCCGTCTGAAGAATTCTGGTATTCTGATATTCATAACAAGAGCACGTGGAGAGAAGGGTGATTTAGGAAAATATACAATAATGAAATATGTGGACAAGGCATATTCTTAGAGTGAACATACGTAGCTACAAAGAAAAACAGAAGTGTATGCTCCCTTTCCTCTCCCCCTGGACAGAAAAGCAGCAAATCCTTCCCTGCATGCCTTGAACATAGTCCTCTGTACTTCTAGCCTATAGGATAGACTGAAGCAGAAAAGGAGAAAAGAACCTCATGGCATTTTAGAAAGAAATAAAAATTTGTCCACATGGGCTTTACCTTCATCTTCGGTACTTGAGCTTTACTCTCCTGGTCTGGCCATGCCAGAATTTTCTCCATTTGGTTGACCATGCCAAAATGTTCTCTGCTGGCTGGCAATTCCAAAAATGTTACCAGGTTGTTTCTCTTAAAATGGCTCACTAATGAAAAGTATTCCAGGTCCTTCTTTCCTTGAGCAAGGAATTGGACCAGACAAGCCAAATCTGGTGCCAAGAGTTTATTTGAAAAGTGCAAGGAGAAAGGACATGGGAAAAACTTGCTCTATGAGCAAACTTAGGTCAAATAAAGAGAAAAAGAGGGGAAAGCAAAACTAAAAGCCAATACTCACAGCTCCTTTAGAGCCTGGAATGATAGAGACTGGACAGGAGTACTGCTAACTTGACCAAAACCTGTCATTTCAGGAGACATAAATTTTTATTTATTTAACCTTCAGTTTCCTAGACAAAATTGCCATATTACTTAAAAAGGGAATCAGATACTCCCTGCTAATTCTCCTAGGAATCTCCTGTCAGAAAACCACTCCTACCACTTCCAAACCCTTGAAACCTCCCCTGAGTCTGTAGGAGAGCAACTTCTCTATTCTCCCCACAAAGTTTGACAGGTTCCCCTTATGTATGCCAGTAAACCTGCTTGGACTGTTGAGTGCACATCCTGCCTCCCCCCAACTAATAAAAATATGAAAATTAAAACCACATTGAAATGTCATTTCACTTTGATAAACATGACTAATATTAAGATGATTAAAGATGTGACCTGCTGATGAAAATATGGGAAGTGAAGAAAATGCTAGCACATTGTTTTGGGGAATACAAATTAGTACAATCACCACGAAAAACAGTATGCAGATTCTTCAAAGAATTAAATTAGAAACAAATATATGATTCAGAAGTTTTCCTACAAATTGTGTACAGAAAGGAAATCTTTATGTTGAAGAGACATCTGTACCTCCATGTTCTTTGCAGCATTCATAATTACTAAGAAGTGGAACCTTCATAAGTGACAATAAATGCATAAATGGATGAAGAAAATATGATACATATGCACAGTGAAATACTAAGTAGCAATATAAAGTCATCCTAGCATGTACAACTACATGGATGGAACTGGAGATCATTGTCTTAACTAAAATAATCCAGGCATTGTTGTTACTACATAATGAGCAAATGTAGTCCAGGCTGTTGTGTATGATGAGAAAAGAATTGCCAGGTATGCATGTTAGCAAGTGACAATTAGGTATATTTATTAAAATTCACAGAAAGTTGTGCTCTGGACCAAGTCTGTGCTAATAAAAATATGTCACAGATAGAAAAAAAACAGTGCTGTGGTGATGGCAAAGCAAAAGCGCTGAACACAGGTCACAGTACACAGTAGCAACACTGCCGCTTGATCAACCAGAATTTTGAAATTTAAATGTTATGCACCTCAGCCCAGGCCACGTATCTCTAGGTGTGATTGACAGAAATGATTGACAGGGTCCTGTGTTACTTCATGGACTTTTAACATACATGCTTGTGCCAAATTTCATTCTTAACTTGAATAATATGTGGCCTGTAGTACATATTGAGGAACCTTTAATGAGGTTTGAGTAGTATAAAGTTGACTGAAGTTCAGGCTAAGAGAGTCCATGTGCCTGTGCTCTCACGTAGAACATGAGATTTACTTGGTCTTTGTTATGTGAATTTCTACCTTCCTTAGTGATACAAGGCATATGATATGTAACCACTAAATACAACAAATAATATAAGGAAAATATAATAACTCTCAAGCTTGTAGACACAGATGGGGGAGGCCCCGCCGCTCCCTGCCGCGCGGGCGCCACCTCGGCCCGGCGCCCACTTGGCCGGAGCCTTTCCCCGCGTCTGTCAGAGCCACGGTGTATGCTGAGCCTCTGCCACAGCCGGCTGCTGCACGTCCTGGGCCCGAGCTCCCCGCTGCTGACCTGCCCGCCGCTTCTCCGTGTTACTCGCCTCTGATCATGTTCGTCCTCGGCGGCTCTGGTGCCGGCAAGGGGACCCAGTGCGCCCGCTTTGTGGAGAAGTACGGCTACACACACCTTTCTGCAGGAGAACTTCTTCGTGATGAAGGGAATAACCCAGAGTCACAGTATGGTGAACTCATTGGAAAATACATTAAAGAAGAAAAGATTGTGCCAGCTGAGATGACTATCAGTTTGTGAATTAGGAAAGTGGATCAAACAACGGCTGCCGATGCCCAAAAGAATAAATTCTTGATTGATGGGTTTCCAAGAAATCAAGACAACCTTCAAGGTTGGAATAAGACCATGGGTGGGAAAGCAGGTGTATCTTTTGTTCTGTGTTTTGACTGTAATAATGAGATCTGTATCGAACGATGCCTTGAGAGGGGAAAAAGTAGTGGCAGCACTGATGACAACAGAGAGAGCTTGGAAAAGAGAATTCAGACTTATCTTCAGTCAACAGAGCCAATTACTGACTTATATGAAAAAATGGGGAAAGTCAAGAAAATAGATGCATCCAGATCTGTTGAAGAAGTGTTTGATGAAGTTGTGAAGATTTTTGATAAAGAAGGCTAACTCTAAACCTGAAAGCATCCTTGAAATCATGCTTGAATAATGTTTTGATAACTGCTGCCTAGCCCCTTTTTAAGGCAGTTTTAACCTTTCAAAATTACATCTTAATTAATGGCTAGAAAATGCATGGTAAAACATAAAATACATAGTAAGTAAATTTTTTTTCTCAGTCACAGGAGTAGATAATAATTTCAGGTTTAACTTCATGTTAGTTATTATGGTGCTCACAAAACAAAAGTATCTGCTAGTTCTTTGTTTTATTAAGAAGACTATCCCTTGTATAGTTTGTGCCTTCTGTGAGCATGTTTTATCCCTTTAGTAGTTACAACATGATGACTGGGCATGGTGGCCACACATACAATCCCAATACTCAGGAAGCTGAGGCAGGAGAATTGTTGCAAGTTCAAGGGCAACCTGGGCTACATAGTGAGTTGAAGGCCAGCCTAACCTACATAGTGAGACTATGTGTCAAAAAAAAATGTGATTACAACATGTTAGGATTAGGGATTCCCACTTCCTTTTCTCGAAGGTTTCAAATTCTAACCTGTTAAGTGAATTTGTGGACCAAATTTTAAAGGAACTTTTTGTGTAGTCAGTTCTTACATAAGGTGTTTGGTAAACAAACTCAGAAAATGGACTGCTAGCAGTGTTTTAATATTCATCAAATAACTGACCATTTCCTGTAGAAAGATAAAACTTAGGTTACGACAGCTTGTTCAAAATTGCATGATAGGCTATAGTCTTTGTTTCCAAGGTTTGCGTTGGGGTCACAAGGGATTCAGAGCCTGACAGAACTGTCAGCTTTATTATGACATAATCAGAGTTGTGTGGGGCAAGGATCACATGCAATAATTGTGTTCCTTTTGCTCTGTTACATAGTGTTATTCATGGTTAACCTGATAACAAGGTTCCTAGAAATAGAACCTTGAAATGCATGTGCTAGATTTATGTTGAAATGATTCAGTTCTTGAATTAGTAACAATTCAGTTTTTTTGTTTGTTTCCTAGACTAAATATAAGATTAGTGTAAAATTGCAAAAGGCAATCTAGTGATTAGATTTCCCATTTGTACTTGATTTTAGGGAATACTTTTTTCATAGTTATTTGTTTAAGAAGATTTAAAAATCATTGCACTTTAGTCAGAAAAATAATAAATATATCTTACAATGTTAAAAAAAAAAACTTCTAGATGTCCAAAATGCTGAATTTATGTTCTCTGAAACTGAGGAATGAATTCTAAGAACAATAGAGGTTAAGAGTTGAAAGAATTTATTAACAGAAGGATTCTGTGTAAGAGGGACAGAAAAGGATAAAAGATGGTCTGGAAAGTGGGTTGCTGGCTGACTCTGCTTCTCAAGGGTGTTTTATTGAGCAAAGCCACAAGGTAAGTAAGGAAAATTCAAGGTGGGGCAGAACTATAATCAATCAATAAGATTACAAGCACAATCAGTTAGCAAATATTGATCTAATGGAAAAAATTGCAGGATGGATGTGAGGTGGGACAAAACTATGGTCAACCCCTAAGATTATAAGTGTAGTCACTGGGCAATATTAATTAAATGGGGATCTAACTGGAAAGCAAGTCAAGTAACAAGTGCACATGGGATGGACAAGGACTTTGCCGGAAGGAATGAGGTGAGGAGGTTTGGTCCTGCACCCCAAGGTCTTTGTTGTCTACTTAAAATATCAATCACTGCTGTTTATCCCTAGGGGAAGTATGTGAGTACAGTCATTCTTTTCTTGAAGCCTGGCCTATAGTGAATGAACTTCCAGCTACAGTTGTCTTCCACATTGACCTGCTGAGGGCCCAGCCTTGTCTGACTGCCTACAATATTTCTGAATACTGTAGTTTTCATTGAAGAGATCTTTGACTTATTTTGTTAGATGGATTCCTAAATATTTCAATTTCTTGGATGTTATTCTGAAAGGTATGGTTTCCTTAATTTCTCTCAGTCTGTTTGTTATTTGTGTATAGGAATGCTATCGATTTCTGGGTGTTGACTTTGTATCCAGCTACACTGCTGAATTTGTTGATTAATTCAAGGAGTCTTCTTGTGGAGTTTTTGGGGTCTTCCATGGAAAGTATCATGTTATCTGCAAATAGTGACAGTTTTACTTCTTCCTTTCCTATCCTTATTCCTTTTATTTCTCTCTCCTGTCTAATTGCTCTGTCTAG
>NW_004955529.1:1357160-1371223 GCF_000276665.1 Chinchilla lanigera | reverse complement strand
ATCAGTATTGCATTTCTATATCTGTTTTCATGAGAAGTCACTTTGAAGATATCAATACGTAATACAACAACCATTGTTAATTCCCTACCACTTTGTTTGTAACCCCGTATTGTCTGTACTGTTCTTTTGCTATGTTGTAAAATGTTGCCTGTCTGTTAATGTTTTCCTCCTTTTATTTTTAAAATTATAAAAAATATTTCTGAATAAATTAGGTGTCTCTAATATTAGGATAATAGAAACACGATTGTTTATAGTGTGCTGTTTAAAATTAAATGAATGTAATGACTTTTAGCTCCAATGTTTTTAACTGTACTATTGTGACTGGTACTGCATTATCTGACTCATATTTGGAAACTAAATAAGTTGATCTCATAGATGTGATTACCTAAGGATGAGGTAATAATGTAAGGGAGAATGGAAGAGATGGAGAAAGCTATATCAGTTGGTATTAAGTTATAGTTAGATAGGAATAAGCTCTGACATCTTATTGTGAAGTAGAGTGATAATAGATAATAGTAAGTAGTGTATATATACTCTAAATGCCAGATTCCATGATTTTGAAAGCTTTTATCACAAGTATCTTCACTACACAGCATGTGAGTATATAGGTACAACATATGTAACATACAGGGGGAGGGGCAGAACCAGCAGAGAACGCCAGGCTTGTGTAAATGTAGCATGGCATGGATTATCGTGCCTCGGTGCAGGCAGGTAGAGAGTGCAACAAGACCCTTTGTCCCAAGCAGAGAAGTCTGGCTCTTTAATAGGGATGGAGAAAAGGCAGGGGACAATAGGCAGGAGGATCCTAATAAATATCTGTGGTCAAAGTTCTCTGGCAGGCTTGCACCTCAGTGGGCAGAGTCCTTGAAGTGCCTGGTACAAATTCTCAGGTGTCTCCAGATGTTCCCAGGTGTCCTGGAACCTGCAAAATTCCTTGTCTTATCTTATCTTCTTGCCTGTACTTGCCATGAAACCTTCTGTACTGAACTGAGTTCCCTCCTGAGATCTGAGTTCTCGGCAGGGAGTGGTACTTTGCTGGCAAGCAGGTTGGGGGCTGGGAGAGTCAGGTCTGATTTGAACCTATGATAGATAGATTTCCTCTGATTTCAATATTCTGCAATATATTATAAATGTATGAAAACATCACGTTACCCCACATACATACACAATTTTGTATGTTCATTAACGTGAAAATATCAAGAATATTTTGGGTTAATCTATTTTTAAGATGAACCTCAATTTTACATTAAAGGTAAAATGCATTCAGAATTCCTCTTCATGTATGTATCAGTCAGGGTTTACTAGAGAAACAGATATAACACAAGATATGCAAATGTACAAAAAATGACAAGTTTGGCTTACAGCGGCCAGCCACAGAGTTGGATGAAAAAGCGTGTGAAAGGTGCATGCTAGAGACTGAAGCATCCAGTCCAAGGCCTGGAGCTCACTGCAGTGTCCATGCAATTCTGTGTCAGGAAGCTGATGGGTCTGTTACTGAACACTGAAGAATCTCTAATGAAGGCAGTAAAGTCCACAACAGAAGGCTGAAGAGTCCCAGGCAGAAGCCAAACAGTCTGCACCAGAAGCCAGGAGATGACCAAGCTGAAGGCAAAGACTTGAGCTCTTCTGAAGAACCAGCAATCAGTCCTTCATCATTTCCTTTTTATGTGTATGCAGGCTACCCACACTGGGGGATGGGGTCCTTTACACCCACACCATCTCTGTGCCCTCCTCTTGCACAGGATGAGGATGAATACAAAGTAAGGACCCTGGCCCCCTGCTCAGTTACTCATTTAACCTTCTAAACTTCTCAAGGTGACACAGTGAACAACATCCTAGAGCAGTAAGGGTGTGTCCTTTTCATCCTAGGATGTAGAACTGCTGAGTCACTTAGTTAAGCTTCTAGACTCCTCAATTTGACACAATGTACCAACCATAACTATGTAGTACAAGTAACCCTTTCCATTTTTACTCTTTTTGATCACTACCTATTGAGGTAGTGGGGATTCATTTACTGACATGAGTTCCCTTTAACTGAGCCTAGGGTTTCAACAAGATTTGAGGTGAGACATAGTGAAAACTATTCGAAATATATGAAATCTGAGCTCCTGTCAGGCCTGACCTGAGAAGGAGTTTCTAATAAACATGGTGCCCTCTATAAGCAAGAACCCAGTCTTCCCTCAGCAAAAAGGAACTGATGGCCATAAAGAAATTTACGACTTACCCTGCAGCCTCCCTGACATTGGAAGACTCAGGTTGATATGCACACCCATGCTGATCATCCTTGTAGCTTTGACCTCAAACATTCCATCCCAATTCCTTAGGACTATGTTCCCCAAACCCATACCCATATGTACTTGGCTTCCCCACCAGATATTTGTGGATGCCACTCTGATTTCAGCCTATCTATGTGTAGATATAATTAAATCTAATTTTTCCCACAATCTCAGACTCTGGGTGTTTCCTCATGTACCATTAATTAACAGTAACTTCTGGATGGTACATTTCAGAAAATTAGATTGAGGTTTGTAGCTAGAAATTAAGCCTGAATATTAAAGTTGGGATTATTATCCTCACTTCACAACTGAGTATATTTAAAATCTATCTACCTTTTTCATTGATCAATAATAGATACTACAAGGGACTGTATACTACAAGAACCAAAACTTAAAAGTGTATTTAGCTCTACAAGGATGTAGAGCTGAGTGAATCTGGGCTGAATTTGCAACACCATGGCTATTTACAACTAACACTCTATTAGTTAAAATATGTAGTTTTTTTGTAGTGTGAAATTTTTCAAATTTTTTCTCTTTTGTGTTCTTGAGACTCTGTACATTTTGTGATAGACTTTTTATAAGAGTAGCTGCTAAGAATTTCAAAAATTTTCACCTCTCCCCTATACCACACTACCTATCAAATATCTAATGGACAAGTGCTTCATATGTTGGAATCCCTCTGTGTGAGTATATACTTTGATGATTTGCAAAAGAAATCTGTCATAAAGAAATTATCACAAAGTTGTCAGAAGTTATGAAGCATTTAGATCCACTTACAAGAATATGCTCATATCTTCCAGGCTTTTATGTTTTTCTTTAAATCCATTTTACTTTAGCTCTGGGAAAATTTTTAAAGTAATACAAAAAATCTGTAAGAATTTTTTTTTCATTCTTGGTGCCTGTTAAAGATTAAATTTCACATACTAGGTGTCCTCAATGTTGTAACATTTCATTTCTTTGGTAATACTCGTACAGTATAGTGCTAAAAATTCTAAAGTATAATTACATTTACTACAACTAATAACTAATGAACTCAGCAAGTTTGTGAGCATCTTTTATGAGAGCAGGAAAGTGAAAGTGTGCCTGAAAGATATGCCTAGCCTCAGTGACTTAAATACAGTTCCAAGTGCACTTCTAGTTCTTCTCACACAAGTTTGAAAAAGAGCTCTTGAAAATGGTAGCAGACAAAATGTAATTTAATGTAATAACATGAGCAAGACTATACTCTAAAAGTGATGTCAAACCTTTTATAGACTAAGTGCCCACACTATCATCCCAAACACATTTATTGCAAAGTGCTAACTGCAATTTAACCTGAATATTGGGGTTTTAGTTTAGAAAAAATAATCCATGCATTAACATCTTCTGTCTTGAAAGGAAAACACAGTAACACAGCTTTCAATGATACAAACAGTTTTTTATTGAAAGGTAAAAGTTTGCATTTGGTGTGCTTTCACACAAGCAATGTGACTGTTGCTGTTATATTTATGCTGATCATTTGTCAAACAGTGGCTTATACTTTTTTAGTTGGAGAGTAACACACGCAGCACTTGGGTCATTTGTTAGTCTGCTTTTTGTATCACATTGGCTATAACTTAAAGCTAAAAACACCTCCTCACAAGCATATGGTTTTAACAAAGTAAGAAAAAGAAATCCCGGGGGCTGGGGATTTAGCTCAGCGGCAAAAGCGCCTGCCTGAGAAGCGCAAGGTCGCGAGTTCGGTTCCTGGTACCGGAGAAAAACCAAAAAAAAAGAAAAAGAAAAAGAAATCCCAAATGCTTTCATTGACTCAAAATTATTTTTCAGAAAATTTCACACTTTAACAATGTCATTTTCAGAACTACTAACTGTGCTGTCCTTTGTCAACTCTTCACATGTTATTTTCTCTGTCTTCTCCATTACACACAAATCACAGAGTGTATTTTTACAGATAGAATTTTCCTACAATTTCAGTAGCTTCATTTCCACATTTCCAAAATCTAACCAGTGTAAGTAGGAAATATGAAGTTCTTCAACTTTGGCTGTATCTTTAGAAGTAAAATACATATGATTGTCTCCATCTTATTAAACTATAAAAATTGGTTACTAAATTTTTCCATGAGATGAACATTACACCTAACCGTTGAATTTGATTCAGTTCTCATCTACTTCAGTTTGTGACCAGAATTGTGGAAAGAATTAAGTTTGTGAACCAACTTACCACTGGACTTAAGTACATTGAAATTTCATCATTTAAGAAATTCTGAGAAATAAGGTTCTAGTGGAAATACAGGATCCAAGAAACAGTGGATGCAACACAAGAGACAGGTAATGGATATCCCAGAATAACAATGAAAAGCAGGTAAAGCAGACCAAACTGGAGTAGGAAAAGGAAACTTCAGAAGTGACAGCTCCAAAAAAAACCCCTAAAATTGGTCAATTACCTGGTGTTTGAATTTACTGAGGAGTTTTGGGGTTCTAATTGAAAACTGGGAAATAAACTGATAATAGCTGGCTCACTTCCTGCCTCTTAGGCCCCCGGAGGGAGGGCCCCCGGCGCACGGGGAGCCATGCAGCCCAGAGCGCTGTGGCGCGCCGGCCTTCAGGCCTGTCGCCGCTGCTCAATTGAGAGCTATCATGACACAGAGAAACAATGACACAATTGGCCCACCATGCACCGGTTGCAGATGCCCACCTAAGGACATGTGTGAGTCATTCAAACATGGAAAAACCCTTGGGAATACATGCCGTACAACGGGCCACTCTTGCTCCTGCCATTGAGAACCAGAAAGGTCTAGAGTCAGCAGAGGAGCAGCTGCTGAACAAGGACTCGGAGAACATGAGAATGCAGACTAAGCCTGAGCAGTCAGAGGTCCTGTGGACTGGGGTCATGAGAGCCGCTGGGAAGCTGTAAACCAGGAGGACCTTGCACAATACATGAGGAGACTCCCTGGAAGCCATTCTTCCCCTGACAGTACAGGCTGTGGTGGAGCCCCGGAGAAGTCTACAACAGGATTCCTGTTGCCTGTGCTGACAGTTGGGGAGAGGACACTAACTGGTTGTCGGGTCCCAATGCCATGGGAGGCTAGAGAGAAAACGCTACAAAAAATGGCTTTGGTCCCAGACGGCTCACTTGATTTTTGACAACCCTTAGGCTGTAACTACTTGTTAGATCCTTCTTGCGTATCTCTGTCTTCCTGAGAAACCACTTCTAAGATACCAACATGTATTACAGCAGTCATTGATATTTTCCTACTAATCTATCCATAACTCTGTAATGTTTGTATTGTTCCTACCCTATTTCGTAAATGGATGCATGTTTATTATTATGTGTTTCTTACAACAACCATTGAGAATAGTTAATGATTATTCAATAGGTCACTCATGTATAGTTTTATTTATTTTCTTTCAAAGATACCTAAGTAGAGTACAACAACTATTGATAATCTCCTACCTCTTTTGTCTGTAACTCACTATTATTTGTCTATTTGTTTTCCTGAGAAACTATCCTGTAGATAACAATATGTAAAACAATAACCATTGATAATTTCCTACCACTTTGTGTGTAATTTGGTAAACACCCCCACCATTATTTTGTCCTTCTCTTACTCTTTAAAATAAAAAAATAAAAATAAAAGTAAAAAATTTTAAAAAAGCAAATAAAATGCATGCAGTAAGTTCACCACCAATGGTAAAACCAGTAAGCTCTGTTAATCTTTACATAGGTAGTTTATGTTACTGTTGACTTCTTTTTTTCATTGGCAGAAGTATAGTTATTACTTTATTAGATATTTGTTATATGTTGATGGTTGGTCTCAGAGTTTATACTACACTTGTACATTTTTTTTCTAGAGTTAAGGGTGGTAAAAAAAATAAAAATAAACTGATAATAGCTATGTAAACAAAAGACTCAGAGAAAAAGTGCAAACATTAACTCTAGGAAAAACAAAAATAGAAAAACATGCATAGTAATGTAATCAGCAGGTACTGCTTGTGTATGTATTTGCACTATACAGGAAATATATACAATGTAGGACTGCTCTGAATATTTACCTTGTTATAGTCACATCAACACTGGCTAAAGTGTTTAACTAGGAAGTGTAATGTAACTTTCCTCAGAATAAGAAGAGGGAAGTATGCCTTTAGAGAGTAGTAAAAGAGAGCTAAATCCATAACTTCCATATCAAGAGTAATATCTAAAAGTAACCAATTAGGCAAGAAATATTATAAGCACATTAAAGAGAAATATAACAGGAAAAAACAAAGAAAAGTTAAATGAACACCTAGCCATTGCCTCAATGGAGAGTTTTCAACAAAACCTTAAAGGAATAATTGACTTTAAAAAGGGGTATGCTTTAAATCTTATAAGAAAAAATTAGAAAAGACACATGAGAAACCAAGTTATACATAAAATATGTTAAAATATTACATTTTATCTGAAATAAGAAAATACAGCATACAACACATATAATGAGCATATTTATTTATAACATGAGAACTAATATGTATAGGAAGTATCAGAATAAATAACTCATAGTATTGGATTTTAATGAATTTTCTAAAGAAGCTATTACTTGCTGAAAAATATTAACTAAAATTAATACCACAAAAAAGACAACAAGATTTTTTTAATTTATTTTAAAAATAAGATAGCTAATATAGTTGTACTACTGCCTTCTATTGCTTTACTGAAAGGAACAGTTAATGATTAATTATTTGATCAGTCTTGCATGTCTCTATTTGTTTTCCGGAGAAACCACTTTGAAGATATCAATACGTAAGACAACCAGACTTAAATTACCTCTTAGTGTGAGGCAAGACGAGGTTACACGTTTCTACCTGTGAGCATTTTTGCCAAAAACTGAACTTAATTCTGCACAGTTTTTATAGTTTTTTTGTGTGTTGCTTTGCTTTTGTCTTTGTTTTTGTTATTTTGTTTTCATTCTTTTCTCTTTAAAAAAAAAAAAAAAACTGCTCCAGCCTCTGCATCCAACTACAAGTTTATAGGAAATATAGAAACCAATGAACTTCATCACAGGGTATACTTTCTTAAAATAAATGTAAAAATAGGGAATAAATGAAAACCATGGATTCAAATTAATAAGAGTTATCACATCCAGATGCTACATATTCTATATTTTTAAAAATCACCACTAAATATGTGAGAAAATGAGGAAATTAAGTGTAATGGTATTGTAGTAATGTTTTAAAGGTCCTTATCTTTTAACAATATATTTTCAACTAATTTCACATAAAATGATATGGTTTCTGGGATGTGCCCTGAAATAATCAGAAACAGAGATGAAACAACACTGCCTCTGTTAATAATGGATGAAGATAGATTAATGGATGCCTGGATATTCACTGTTTTATTGTACCTGCTTATTTCTAAATGTTTACAATATAAAGTTCACTTAAAGGGGGCTGGGGATTTAGCTCAGCGGCAAAGCGCCTGCCTGGCAAGTGCAAGGTCGTGAGTTCGGTTCCCGGTACCAGAGAAAAACCAATAAAAAATAAAAAAAAATAAATAAAGTTCACTTAAAAACCGAAAACTGTTATGTGTTAAGAAAAAAATTACACATTTTTCTACCCAAGTACACCACAATCATTTTGGAAATCATTCAAGAATATCAAATCTTTCCACGTACCTACTTACACTACCAATACAGTCTAAAAGTGATGTTTGCATTCCATAAAATACTGCCAGTATAAAAAATCAATTTTAACTAGAAACCTGTGGTTGGCTACAACAGTCTACTCTTCATATTTTGAAATATATCCATGCCATGAATCTATGAAAGTCATATACCAAACAGAAATAAGCTGGTTACCTCTCAATTTCTCTCACTCATGCTCCCTCTCAGCAATTCGTTCTCATCTCTCCTCCTCTTCTTTAAGAGCAATTTCTGTTTCTGTTCTTAGTTCATCATCCTCAAGAATCTTACAAATTCTCTTTCTACCTTTTCCAGGACATTTAGAATCATCGTTTTCATCTGCCTCTTCCTCCTCCTCCTCTTCCTCCTCTTCTTAGTCTTCTTCAGAATTGCTCTATGGAATTTTAATCATTGGAGGGAAACAGTGAAATATTTTGTAACTTTCCTCAAAATGTTGGCATAGAATTACATGATCAGTGACTTACACCATTCCATATATGCTAAAAAGATTGGAAAGCTCAGACTGGAACAGATACTTCAATAGTCATGTTCAGGGCATCATTATTCAACATAGCCAACAGGGGGAGATTACTCATATATCTATCAACAAATGAATGGATGAAAAGGCAATGTGGCATATATATACAAAGAATCATCCAGAGTAAATGCAATAAAATTCTGGTACATGCTGTAAGACAGATGAGTCCAGAAAACATATCAATAAAATAACCACCAAGTAATGCACCTTAAAACGTTTAAAAGTTAAGTTTAAAAATTGAAACACTCTTCCAAGAGAGAATACAGTTAACAGAATCAAACCTATTACAGCAACTTTTCCTTTAAATGAAGTTGCCTAAAAACAGGAAACTCAAATTGGCTAATCTTATTGCCAGAAGAAATGTATTCATATGTAACTCATTACTCAGGATACACTTTTGTCTTCCTAAAATATAATACCTTAAACTATTTCCATGGCCTTATCCATATAAAACAATAAATTAAAATGGTGAGACATTTCCATTATAAACAAAGTTAAAGGAAAATTGATTTTATATATAAATATATGCATATCTGGAATCAAACTTAGGGCCTCGTATTTGATAGGCAGGCACTGTGCCACTGAGCTACATCCCTCGCACCTGATAATATATTAATACTTATATGTATCCAATTTTTAATATTAAAATTTAAATTTTATTCTCCCTATACTATTGTGGAAACGTAAAATTAAGGTTTCTTGTGGGAATCAGTTGACCTCTGACCCATAGATAAGCAGTTTTGAGATTGCCTGGAAAGGAGGAGACGCCAGGAGGGCCAGAACATTATCTCCTGTCCCTTGGAAGAACACCTGGTGTTGACACAGAGTACCCTCCTCTCCCCTTGCCCATGAGTGGAAAACCTCCGCATTCCTACACACTCTACATCATAGGGACCCAATAAATATAAAGAACAAAATGAATTAACCAATGCTATCTGCTTCTGTAATGACGCTTGCTGCCCCACCCCTCCTTTGTAGTTTTTCAAGTTAAAAAGCGAGAGTTAACCTGGCTCGGGGCTCTCTGTTCCTGCGAGCTCAGTGAGCCCCATGCATGCTTGGTGAATAAAATCCCCTTGCTTTTTGCATGAGAGAACGTCTCTTGGAGTCTTCCTTCATGCGGCGAGTGTCTCTGAACCTTACACTATAAAACTTATATCATGTATTTAGATATTTAACAAGCTAATCTTTCCATATGTATAAGTGATAATACACCATTTGTATGTAACTAAAGAATAAAATGTAGAGACAGCAATATACTTATTATGGTGTACTATAATAATAATTTAACATCACAATCAATATTGTTACCTTGTTTTCACTAGATGAATCTTCCTCAATCTTAATGCATCTCCGTTCCTTCTGTACGTAACTTCATGGATTTTCTTCTAATTCTTCTTTCTCTGCAGACCTGAAGAAAACTTAAATGAAAAACAAAATATTTTATGATGACCTTCCTGCAATAAATTATGTACTATATTAGAAAAAACTATACCTTCATGTGCACTTCAAAAAACAAAGAAAAAAATCAACAGTCAAAAATATTGGCTATTCTGTCAGACCCCTAACTTCAAATTTCAACAGAAAAGATCAACATTTTAAGGGACATTTTATATTTGAGTAGTAACATCAGTGAAGTGCCAGATCTTATAATCTCTACACTATGGAGGTTACGGCAGGAGGCCTGCGAGTTTAAGCACAGCCTGGGAAAGTCAAAGAAAATCTGTCTCACAAATAAAAAATAAAAGAGGACTGGGAATATAGCTCAATGTAAAGGTGTTTGTATCACCAAAAACGTATGAAGTGATGTCAGAATTGTGTTCTGGTGAGAGAGAAGTATATGGTATATATATAAAATACTCACTATTGCTTAAAAAAATTAAAAAAGTTTGATTCTGTTTTCTTCATAACAGGTCACAAACACAAGAAATAACAAGCAGAATCAACAAATGGGATTAAATCAGACCAAAATCTTCTATACAGCAAAAGAATCATTCAGTAGAGTGAAGAGATAATAGAATGAGAGAAAAGAATTTTGCCAGCTACAAATTAGACAGAGGACAAATATCTAATATAAAAGAACTCAAAAAATTAAACTACCCAAAATTAAACACCCAATCAGGAAATAGGCAAGAAAAATGTACAGACACTTCACAGAGGAAGAAATGCAAATGGTTAACAAATACATGAAAAAATGCTTATCATCTCTGACCATCAGAGAAATGCAAATTAATACAATGCTAAGATTCCACCTAACAGGGGCTGGGGATATAGCTCAGTGGCACAGCGCCTGCCTGGTAAGCACAAGGTCGTGAGTTTGATTCTCCCTACCAGAACAACAAAACAAAACAAAAAAAGATTCCACCTAACTCAGCAACGAATAGTAATCATTAAGAAATCAAACAGCAAATGCTGGCAAAGCTGTGATGAGAACAAAATCCTACTTCATTGGTCGTGGGAATGTGAGCTAGTATAACCATTATGGAAATCAGTATGGAGATTTGTCAAAGAACTGACATTAGAAATTCAATATGACCTGAATATCTCCCCTGCTAGGAATCTTCCCTAAATAGGTTAAGGCATCATGTTACAGCAATACTTGCATATCAATGTTTATAGCAGCACAATTTGCAAAAGCTAAATCCTAGAAACAGTCTGTATACTAATCAACAGATGATTAGAAAAAGCAAATGCAAAATCTATATACAATAGAATATGGTTCTGCTGTAAAGAATAACAGATTTGAGACATTTGTAGGAAAATGGATAATGTTGAGTGAAATAAACCAGTCACACAAGCTTAAATACCATATGGTAACTTTCATTTAAGTGGGGCAAAGCACAAATGAAGAGAATAATACGGATAGACAGAAGGGGACAAGGAGATGGATCTCTTGCAGAAGGGAAGTGGGCCAAGGGGAAAAGTGTGAGGGGTGAGGAAGGGAAGGGGAAATAAGTAGAATAAAGGTAAGCCATGAACAAGAACCTAACAACCTCAATTAATGTAACTATAAATGCCCTAAGATGAGCTGAGATTAATAATATCAACAAGAATTTTGAAAAAAAGGATGGCGGAATTGGAGGATGCAAGAGGGAGGGGGAGAAAATTGAGAGGAGATTACAAAAAGAAGGAAGATGTGTTACGTACATGTAACCACTCACTCCCCAAGATGACTGCAAACTGCATGGACTGAAAACATGTAGTAATAAAATTTGTAAAAATTGCAAAATGATAGCATGGGTTAGGGCAAATGTATAATAGGAAATTATTGTTTAGTAAGTGCAAGAGAGTTTCAGTTTTATAACATGAAAAACTTCTGGAGACTGGTTACAAATACAGGTGAATATATTTACCACTACAAACTGTACTCTTAAAGTGCATTATCTAGACAGAATGGAGTACTGAGCTATACAGAATAAGTTTGGCTCATTTTTAGAAAAGTGGATGAAAATTGCAATCATCATGCAGAATGAAATAAATCAGACACAGAGGGTTAAATACAGTATCACATGGTTTCTCCCATATGAGAAAACCAAAGTATGAATAATTTAAAGATCAAAAGATAACATAAATGATAGGAAACCTGCAGGTACACTTTGGAGATAGGAAGGGGATATGAGGATAGGAGATGCTGAGGGGTAGGGGAAAGTGTAAAGAATTAAAATATGTTGTCTATATGCACAAATTTCCTACAATGAATGTATAATAAACATACACAAATATGTCATACACATTAAAATGATACTTTATTGTGAGATTATTAGTCTGGTTTCTTCTATATTGCAATTATGCAAACATATAAATGTTTTCAAATAAATTTTTTAAATTATTAGGATGGTAAATTTTGTTATGTATATTTCACCATCATTAAAATTAACAATTAACAGGATGCAAAATAAACACACAAATCAGCAGTGTTTCTATACCAAATAATGAGCCACTAAGAAAGAAATAAGAGAATAAATTCCACTCAAAATAGCTTTCAAAAAGTAAAATACTTAGGCATCAACAAAACAAAGGAAGTGAAGACCTCTACAATGAATGTTAAAGACAGTGAAGAAAGAAATTGTAAAAAAAATCATAAAATGGAAAGATAGCCCTTGTTCGTGGACCAGAAGAACTAATATTTTGAAAATGGCCATACCAAGAGAGATTTACAGATTCCATGCAATCTTTATTAAAATGCCAACAATATGTTTCACAGAACTATAAAAAGCAAACTTGAATTTCATGTGGAAATAGTAAAAACACAAACAGCCACAGAAAAACCCCTCCTTAACAAAAGGTAGAATGCTACACTCATCACTACACTGGACTTCAAGCTATACTATAAAAACAAATAGCACTGACACAAATACAGAAATGGAAACCAATAAAATAGAACAGAAGACACAGAAAAGAAAATCCAGGAAATTACAACCGTGTGATTTTTCACAAGAAGGCCAAAAATGTGTTAGAGAAAAGATAGTCCCTTAAACAAATGGTTCTAGACAAATTGGATGCTCACACACAAAAAGTTGGAAAAAGATCTTTATTTCTCACCCTGTACTAAAAAAGAACGAAAATAGATCAAGGGATTCAGCATCATGGTGGGCTAGAGGGAGCAGTGCTCTCAAGATTTTCAGAAGATACTCACCAAGGATTGCAGCAACTTGGATACGGGGGTGGGGAGTGGTGGGAATAGCTACATGACAAAACCCAACCATGGGTGGGTAACTTGAAGGAGAAGCCCAACAGATGAAATCTAGTAACTGGGATATATCACATAAGAAACAGGTCCACTTCTCATCCCAGTACTGCTTACAGTCCAGACTCTGCCAATATGCCATTTTGGGAAAGTTCACATCTTTCTGAGAGAAGAAGGTGAGTACAGTGACTGCCAGGTTGCTCACCGGTGTCCAGCGGAGGAGCTGCCACTATGCCCAACTTGTATAACTGTTCTCCAGCAGGGGGCAGGACCTAGTGACAAGAGATTCTCACTATGGAAAGTGGAAGCCAGAGAATTACTCAGAGAACAGTGACTGAGTTAGGACCTGTGAGTCCAAGGGACAGAGAGGAATGAAGTGTACTGTCCTAGTCAGGGATGGAGAACGAGACACTAAGGGATCTGTGAGACAGTGAGAATCACAGGGGTGTGCTGCAAGTAACTGTGAGCAGTGGGAACAAGAGGTGGCGAAAGGACACTGGAGTATTGTCAGAGCAGGTTCTCTCCCACTGCCATCCCAAACCCCAGAGAGTTCTAGGCCTATGTGTGCTCCCTCCTGCTGATCCCCAGCTGCCACTGTATTCCATGTGAATGGCTGTTTTTTCACTAGTTCATCACTGAATTCACAGGGTGGAAACAGACTCTTTGTGAAGCTCAACACCTTGGACATGGGATCACTGAGGGTAGAAAACAAAATTCAGATCACTAACCATGGAGGCTATTTCCTGCTGCACCATAGAAACCACTAAATACCCCAGGTATAACTGAAATTTGAGATGGGCATGGTGGCCCACACAGGTAATCTCAGTGTTCAGAAGGCTGAGGCAGGAAGATCATCATGAGTTCAAGGCCAGCCTGGGCTATGTAAACAAGTTCAAGGCCAGCCTCCACTATGTAGTGAGACCCTGTCTCAA
>NW_004955529.1:1340215-1356815 GCF_000276665.1 Chinchilla lanigera | reverse complement strand
GTCAAGAAAAATCCGGAGTGGAACTGAGACATAATTGCAAACAGGGAACATAGGAAACTGAGACAGGTGAGCTAAGGGCATCAAATACCAGAGTCTGTGACAGAATCACAGCTGGGGAACCTAAAGTTGCTGAGGTTGCTATTTGTCAGTGGGAAGAACACTGGTAATTCACAGTAATATTGTGAGAATCCACTAGGCTCCTGAAAACAGAACCCTTATATGTTTATTTGGTGAGGTTTGTGTGTGTGTGTGTGTGTGTGTGTGTGTGTGTGTGTGTGTGTTTATGTATTTATATGTGTGTGTGTTTTTCGAGTTTATTTTTTTTAGCTATAGGCACTTGTATGTGTGCGCTCATGGTTATAGCAATGTATACACATTTATTATGGCTGCTTGTAAAACACTCGGTATTTAATTCCCATATACCCACTGCAAAGGTTGGTCCTGGATGTTATCTAATCTTACTTGATCATTAGTTCAGTAGTTGGATACAACCTCCCATTTTCTTTCTCAACTCCCATCTACAAATTCATCCTTTCCTTATCTGTGTCACTTTCCTCTCACACCTTCCAATCTCTTAGCTCTTCTATCATATTTTTATTTCTTGTCTCTTTTCCTATCCCTTTCTATCTATTCATTTCTTTTATACATAAACTATTAAGATAAATGTAACTGCTACAGCATTCCAACATTTTTACATTATGTTTCCCCTTCACCAGGGGTTGTTCCACAGGATTTCTAAAAGTTAGAGTTTCTGTTAGGATATTGATTGGACTAAATCTCCCTGTATCTCTTTCACTGTCAATTTAAAATTTCTCCCCCCAGTCACTCCTCACTTACCCTCTCAAACACTGTCTCCCTACCCTCTCCTTCCTTTTTTTTTTTTGGTTTTTCTCCGGTACCGGGAACCGAACTCACTACCTTGCGCTTGGCAGGCAGGCGCTTTTGCCGCTGAGCTAAATCCCCAGCCCCTCTCCTTCCTTTCTTAAAAACGAAAGCAATTATAAAAATTTAATTTTTCCTGCTTTTCTATTTTAGCATGTATATGTTCATGAGCAGTTGTATGAATGCTGATAGACACTTTCGTTTCTCTACTACCTTACATCAACCAACAGATTTTCCACCATCAAAAGTCATTGCTTCAGTCTTCTAACATAGAATTTCTGCTAGTTTATAAACTTAATAAAATCACCATGAAAACTTTCCTACTTTTTACTCATACATACTTCCCTTTCCCTCTACCCCTGCACCTATCATTCCAAACTGCCTCCCTGCCTCGATATTTACAGGTATAAAGATATTATCAAAAACTACTTTCTCCTCTTCCATTTCCTTTTGTTACCTTTTAATCTCCCTCTGATTTTCTCAATTTTTCTTCTTTAGTTTTTCAAATTCTTTTCTCTGTTATCCTCCAGAGCTTCCACTACCATTACTAATCCTTTGTATCCCTGCAATATTGAAAGGGTATAAACTTGCTAAACAAGTTTAGCACTCCACTACCCTAAATTATGTATCAGTATATGATTGATTCTTTGGACGTTAGTATTACCAGCAGCTGTTCTCTCCCTGCAGTTCAGTGCTCAGAACCAATCTTTTTCTTTGAAAAGTTGAGTAGGTGTCTGTGCACTAAATCACACCCAAAACTAAAGGCACATCACAGGGAGAAATGCACTTACAAGAGAGATCTCTACTAGAGTGACAGAGCTTTCAGGCCCTACTGATCCACAACATTTAACAAAGAAGTTCAAAAATCATGAAAGAAACAAAGCAACATGATGCCTCAGAAATTGATTATTGCCCAAGGGATGAGGTCATGAGCACCATAGTAGAGGAAAGTCTCAGGTAAAAAAACTCAAAAGCAAAATGTTTGAAGATCAGAGAATAATGCATGAAGAAATTACCAGAATATTCCATGAACTCAAAGATGACATAAACAGATAAAGGATTTAATTATTCAGAATTTTCATGAGATTAAAGAAGACACAAAAAAACTGTATTAGAGACAATGATGAGAAATAAGAATGACAGCCTTAGAAAAGAACTACGGATTCAGCCTGGCAGTTGGCACATGTCTGTAATCACAACACTTGGGAGGCTGAGGCAGGAGGATAGCATGTTGAAAGTCAGCCCTGGCAACTGAGTGACTGAGTAAAACTCAGTCTCAAAAGAAAAAAAAAATCAACTACATAAAGGTCTGGGCATGTAGCTCACTGTGAAGGCCCTGAGGTCCATATCTACAACCAAAAAAAAAAAAAAAAAAAAAAAAATTAGTGACGATGAAAAGGAATCAAGCAAAAATCCTGAAAATAGAAATTATAATGTAAAGGCATGCTTTCAGATAGGACTAATAAGGGAGAGATTATCAGGACCTGAGGACCGCAGTAGTGTCACTGGTAATTTGTTTCTTGCCATTCATGGGTTTTAGAAAGCACAAGTATCAAAAACAAACTGTTTTGGGTGGAAAGCAAGTTGCAAGAGACTCAACACCAACAAGTCTTAGCTTGTGTGCCACGTACTGAACAAATGATGCACAAGAGAGCAAATTTTTGCATCAAAATATGCCAAGAACCAAAGTCCATAAATTTCAAAGCACTTGCATACCAAAGATGACTACGGTAGATCACTTACTCAGTGATACTCTAAAAGCAAGAATGCATGAAAGGTGGATACAAGAGCTAAATGACTCTAGAAGACCAAACTGATGAATTATCCAAGTCAAGGAAGGGATGGAAAAGAAAACTAAAGTTATAAAAATCTCTTATAAAAATGGTTGCAGAAAATATCCCACATCTAGAGACTAAAATGAACACTCAAATAAATAAGGCACTTAACCCCAAATAAATATGATCAGAAAAGAATTCCATAAAACATCAGAGTCAAAATTCTAGAAATTTGTAATAAAGACAAAATGAAAGCCGTCAGAGGCTGACGTCAACGCAGGCGCCAGAAGTGCCTCCTGGGAGAGTGGCCCTGGCGGCCATAGTGGCAGAGGCAGCGGAGAAGGTAGCGGTGGCCCATGGAGTGCTGTATTGGGTGGCCCTCTGGTCCCCTGGAGTCGTGGTTGACAGAAGACATAACATGTAGTGTTAGGGACAATATGACTATGACAGACTTCAAAGAGAAAGAGTACCTCCTCGGAGTCATCCCAGTGGTGGCTGCCATAGAACACTTGATATTGTGCCAAACAATCCACTACTGCTAGGAAAGAGACCACCAGTGCTAGACAGACCTGGTGAAGGAAGCTACAGTACATATTACAGTGATGTTGCTTATCAAGAATACAATGAAGGCCGCAGTACTTCTCATGATGGAAGAAACGGTCCATCTCAGAGAGGAGATGAATCTGGTTATCGATGGTCCTGTAATGTTGATTACCAAGAGGATGAAGAGCACTACAGTTTTTCTCATGATGGAAGAAGTGGTCCACCTGAGAAAGGAGATGAGGCTGGTTATCGTGGGTCAACATATGATCATTCTGCAAGCTGCCAGAGTCGTTACAGAATCTACTCTCTGAAAAAGTTCTGGAATGTTTTTCCCTGAGTACCTTTTTTTTAGATAGATTCTCACTCTATATTTCAGACTGGTGCTGTTATGGTTGAAACATTGTGTCAATTTGGGGAGTCTAGAGGTTTGGCTAAGTAACTCTGCAGGAAGCCAGGGTGCTTACTTGTATACATCCTGAGCCTGTGGAAGAGGAGGGCATGGAGATTATGTGAGAGCTACACGCCCCTTAGGTGAGGGTAGCCTGTTTACAAAGTAAGGCAGGGAAAAAAGCTGCTTGCCGCCATTCCTCCGGTTTGCTCTGGCTGCTTTGCTGTTCAGCTGCCATTCCCCCCTTTGCTCTTGTTGCTTTGCTACTTTCTGCCTTGGAGCCAGCCAAGTATGGACTGAAACCTCCACAAACTGTAAGCTAAATAAACCTTTCCTTCCTTCATTTTGGGCGTTGGGTATTTTGTCTCAGCAATGAGAGAAAAGTAACCAAGATACGTGCTAAACTTACTATGTAGCCCAGGCTCACCTCAAATTCACAGTGGCTCCTGTCTCAGCCTCCCAAGTGCTGGAATCAAAAGTGTGTGCCACCACCCTCAGCTGGAAACTTTCCCTGAGTATCTTTAGGAGGTGTGATAAAATATTCAATTAATATTCAATGAATGATGCTACTGAGTTTTACATAATGGATTCCCAGACTCACAAAATATTATGTGTTATCTTCCTTTTTCACTAGATTTGGCACTGTGTACATTTTGGCTCTTCTGCAAGATTAAACTGTCAGTGAAATGTAAACAATTTGAACTGATTAGTGAAAGAGAGGTAGCCCCAAAAGCACCACTAAAGAAAATGACAAATGAAGACCTTTAGAACTGCTTCAGAAAATGGCAAGAAGAATTGTATAAGTATGTTTAACTCAAGGAGAATTACCTTGAGGGATTTAATGGCAATGTTTCTTTTACTGTAATAAACTTTAAAATTTAACCATTCAGTGTATCTTTTGAGTATACTCTATGTGGTCATTTAATAAATATTACTTCAGTTCTTCCAAAAAGTAAGATCTTTTCCTTTTCCAATACCTTCTTCAATTTATTTCTTCAGAGTACAGTAATTTTCATTTTAGAGGTTTTACTTTTTCCTGGTTAGGTTATTACCTCTGCATTTCACATTTTAAAGCTATTTTGAATGAATTATTTTCCAAATTTTTGTCACTGGGTTCATTATTACTGCAGAAGTATGCTATTGATTCTTTGTATTGATTTTATATTCTGTCAAATTGCTTAATTTGTTGATAGGATTTGTTAATAAAATCTTATGGTGGATATTGTTGGGTATTTTCATGTAATGAATATCATCTGCAAATAGATGATTTGACTTCTTCATTTTTTATTTACATCCCTTTTATTTCTTTCTTTCCTGATAAAAATGGCTAAATTTTCAAGAACTACATTGAAGAGTGGCAGTAGCATATACCCTTGTATCATACCTGATTTTAGAGGGAATAGTCTCAGAATAACTTCATTCAGTATGATTCCCACTGTGTATTTTAACATATGGCTTTTATCTTTCTATGATAAGGCACCCATATACTTATTTTCAACAAGGTCTTTATTCTAAAGTTACATTACATTTTTTTGGAGTATTTTCCTGCATCTTCTGAGATGATCATGTGATTTATACCACTAATTTATATTTATGAGGTGTATTGCTTTTATTGTTTTACCTCTTAGGTCAATGGTGGAGTGAGACAACACATGGAGTCTGAGGTTGCAGGAAAGATCAGATTTTATTCCATCTACCTATTGGCAGACTGACATCAGAGTGATTTCAGCAACTACCTGGAGGGAAACTGAATGTATATATATAACTGTTGGGAACAGCTGAAGCTAGAAATTGCTCATATGTGCGGGGGTGAGACAAGGCCACAGGGACTAAAGTAGTCAAGCTACCTCAGTCTTGAGAAAAACATCCTGCCTAGACAATTTCAGTCATTAGTTGCGAGGCAACCTTGTGTCTCATGATACTAACTTTGCAAAACTATGAATAAACACCCCTACTGCTGTTGTTCAGTCCTGTTTTCCCATCTGGTAAAGAGGCTTCCACCTGACCTCAATCTTGTTTCTTGTCTTCATTTTCTGAATACCCTTACCATTTCTCCCTGGGACCACTGAGAACCATGCAGGTCATGACAATTTGGCACCTGAGCACGGGCCCTGGGTAAGGAGAATTGGTAGGTGGGAGAACACTTCTTAAATTTTTGTGTGCAACAGGATGGAGAAGTGCATTGCTAGGTCAATATTCAGCACAGGAGTGTTATATTCACAATTATCAAGTGTAAAGAGTGGGCCATGGAGGTTTATTGAATTTAATATATATATATATATATATATATATATATATATATATATATATATATATCTATATATAAAATAATAGGACTCAAAGCAAAAAGGAGAAATTTATATTGAATTACTAGTAATTAAAAATGGGACAAATAGAGTCTCAAGAATCAGAGGTAGGTAGAAATGTTTCTGACATGCTTGATTCCTGTATTTACTTTTCTTTTCTGGATTGTGGTTACAATCACAGAGGATTTGCCTTGAAGGTTTTCTTTAAAATCAAGTCCTGAGTGGGAGTGGGACAAGGAGAGTGGAGCAATGGCACTGCACATAGAACTTGAACCCTCTCGCCTTGCTCATACAAATAAGGAAGGAGTGATGGGAGACGAAAGGGATCCTTCCCTACCAGAGGAGTGTTTCCCCACAAATTTCATTTCAAAACACCAGATGATTTTAACTGAGCCACAGGTGGCAATCCCCGCCTTTTCAACTCAGAGAAATTTTGCTGTGTCACATGTTGGAACTTCTGCCTCTAAGGGAGCAGAGCCGTTTTATCTATCTCCCTTTCAATTGGCACTGAAAGAAGCCAGACAGGCAGGGGACCCCAGGGAGAGATTTCAACATATCTACTCTGTTACTGAAGTCCAAGTCTCCAATAATACAGGGCAAACTATATGTCTTCATGAAGCTACACCTTTTAAAACCTTAAAAGAATTAAAACAAGCTGTTGCTACTTATGGCCCTACTAATCCCTTTACCTTGAGTTTAGTAGAAATCCCAGGACAACAGATTATGGCCTAAAATGGCTGGAAAGAAATACCTAAAGTATGTTTCAGTCCAGGAGATTATTTGTTGTGGAAAGAAAATTTCTTTGAATATTGCACAGACCAGGCAGCTTGTAGTGCTGTTCACAACATAGCCATTATGAAAGATATGCTTATCTGCAAAGGTGCCTTTGCTATGATAGTCAACTGACCTTTGCAAGTATATGAGCAAACTAAGATGGCTGCCACTAGGGCTTGGAGGGAACTGTCTTCAAAAGGTGAGGTATCCCTTAATTTGCCTTCTATGCATCAGGGCCACAAAGAACCTTTTCAAGATTTTTTGGCATGCTTATTGCAAGCTAGTGAGAGGATTATAAGTACCACAGAAGATAGAAAATTAATAGTTCAACAATTGGCTTTTGAAAATTCAAATAAATATGGTAAAGAGGCTTTAAGAGCCCACAAAAAATGGGTTGTATTGGCTAAGATGATTCGGATTGTTGCAGATATTGGTCCCTTATGTGTACAGGAGGCTGCCTTGGCAACAGCTATCACTGTTACTCATTGATGGTCTAGAGGAAAGGAAAAGACAGGGCTGTTTTCATTGTCGAGACAAGAGGCATTTTACCTGAAACTGCTCTGCCACATTTGCAAGGGCAACACAGCCAGCAGGTGTTCCTTTAGTAAAGCCTGATGTCTATACTAGATGTAGAGAAGGACATAATTGGGCAACTGAGTGTAGATCTAAAACTCATGTGGAAGGCTGACCCACAGAGGGAAACTCACTGGGGCCTACCTCAGCCCCATCAAACAATGCGGGCACATTCCTCAATTCCTCCCCAGCTCTACCCTCTGCCACCAAACACATCTCTGACCTCAGGTGAGCAACAGCAGACAGCAGATGTCTGAAGTGTGGCCACTACAGGTCTCCAGGGGGTGGGCAATGTTTTTCACCCTAGCAGAAGTGCCAACTTGCTAACCTGGAGGGATGCACAAGGCTATTCTGAATATTTCTCTCCTTATATCTTCCCCCATATTTCAGTCAATCTATGGGGTCATGACACAATACAGGATATGGGGAAATTTTTGGTTAGTCTTAACTCCCTGGTGACTCATCAGATGTTGCAACAAGGTTTCTTTCCCACTCAAGGGGTTGGTAAAAACAATCAAGGCAGAAAATAACCTCTTCCAGTTATTCCTAAAAGGGACTAGTTTTAGTATAGGCTACTCATCCTCACATTTTCAGGAGGGGTCTCGATCTCTTCTCCGACCCCATGGATGGTATCCAAGATAACTTCGATGTCTGAGATTCTGTTTGGGTTGCTCAGTGGCCCCTCACTCAGAAGATTACAACAGCTCATATACTGGTTAATCAACAGATAATGGCAGGGCACCTAGAATGCACCAATAGCCCTTGGAATACCACAATTTTTGTAATAAAGTTGTTAGGAAGATGGAGATTGCTACAGGACTTGCAGGCAGTCAATTTCACTATGGAACCTATAGGAGCACTACAACCTGGATATCCCAGTCCTGTAGCTATTCCTTTACATTCTTTTCTCTTCTGGTGATTGATTTAAAAGACTGGGGTTTTTTCTATCCCTCTCCACCCCCAAGATAAAAAACGTTTTGCTTTTAGTTTACCATCTATTAATAATCAGGCCCCTATGTGCCACTTCCAATGGTGGTATCTGCCACAGGGAATGGTATATAGTCCAACACTATGCCAAGAGTCTATGGCTCCATTTTTTCAGTATGACAGGCCTATCCCTCTGCATACATTATCCATTACATAGATGACATTGTTCTAGCACATGAATCCCCATCCACCTTACACCAAATATTTATCCAATTAGTTGATACCCTTCTCAATGCAGGCCTAATGGTAGCCCCAAAAAGGGTGGAAACTTTGGCACATTTTTCAAATTTGGCTCACCTTACCCAACAGAGACATATTGTGCCTCAAATTGTACAGATCCAGGTTAATCACTTTACAACCCTAAATGATTTTCAGACTTTACTTGCTAACATTCATTGGCAACACCTGGCTCTTAAGCTAACTACTCATGATTTAAGTCCTCCCTCTGACATTCTGAAGGGATACTCAGCCCATATTTCTCAAAGAACATTTACACTTTAGGCTAAAACTGCCTTAGATAAAGTTAATCTGGCTCTTTCTAATGTTCATCTCTCTAGAGTTGACCCATCTCTGCCAATACTTTTAATTGTTTTCCCAACTCAGTATATGCCCATAGGAGTGTATAGCAATCTCAGGATCCTTTACCATGGTTTCATATGCCACATGCTCCACATAAAACTATTACTACCTTTCATGATGCTCTGGCAGAACTGGTCAAACATGGACGAATGCATGCTATTCAGCTCTTTGGTCATGAGATACAAATAATCATTGTTCCTTTTTCTTCAGTTCAACAAAAGTGGTAATGCAATTTTCATCTTCTTAGCAATCTGCACTGGCTAACTTCCATGGTGTTATTGATTGTCATTATCCTTGAGATAAATTGATTCAATTTGCTTCCATAACACCCTTTGTCTTCCCTTCAAAAATAGCTCAGTCCCCATAGCAGGAGACATCTTCATCTTCATGGAGGGGTCATCTTTGGGTAGGGAAGTTATGTAATGCCTCTTCTTCCAGAATACAGGATACAGGTTTCTCTTTTGCACAAAAGACCGACTTACAAGCAGTCTTATGGGCTTTGCAAGATCATTCATCCACTTCAATTAACCTCTTTTCAGACAATGTTTATGTCTGTGGTGTAATGCACCACATTGAAACTGCCACAATATTCACTGGTCAAGAAGATCTTTTTCAACTACTTCACACTCTCCAGGTTGTCATAGGGTGATGTCATGTTCCCTGTTTTATTGAATTTTAATCCCAGTTGCCAGGACCTCTCACTGAGGGGAATGCTGCTTTAGACAGTTTGCTGGGTGCTTTCACTATTACTCCTTCAGACACCATTCAACGGACTTCAGTTTCTCTTGCCACCTTTCATCAAAACGTTTCTGCCTTACTAAAACAGTTCCATTTGACCAGGGAACAAGACCAAGAAATTGTTAAACAATGCTCCTCGTGTATAAAACACTTTTCCTCACCTTCTATCAGGGTCAATCTCCAAGGGCTACACCCCAATCATCTTTGGCAAATGGATGTTACTCACATTCCTAAATTTTTTAATGCTAGGTCCACATTTCAGGGGACACTTCCTCAGGGTTTATTTTTGCTTCTGCCTGCACTAGTGAAGTGTCTAAGTATGTCATTGCTCATTGTTTGGATGCCTTTAGTGCCACTGTCTGACTACAGACACTTAAAATTGACAATGGCCCAACATATACAAGTGCTAATTTCTAAAGATTTTTAAAAACTTTTCATATTTCCCTTACCGTGGGGAGTCCTTATAACCTTAAAGGTCAAAGAATTGTTGAACATGCTCACCTTATGATCAAAACTGAATCACAGAAACAAAGGGGAAAATCTTTCCTTACAAAATTCACACTTCATATTATACTTCACTTAGCAATATATACTATTAACATTTCAAATTCTACAAATGATAGAAGTATAACAGTAGAAAGACAATTCCATCAAGTAAAAGAAAAAAGGCTAAGAACGGTCCTTTGGAGAAGTCTCCATACTAGACAATGAAAGGGACCCAGTGCACTACTTACATGGGGTAGAGGGTGTGCTTGTGTTTTCCAGAGAATTCTGAGTGACTTATTTAGGTATCAGAGCATGCTATCAGGCTGGATCATGAATCCAGATCTAGAGAAGTTGGTTCTACCTTTTGGGGAGCTGGTGTGCAGTTTTGTGACAGTGACCCCTCAAAAACTGCTCTACAGCTGCTAGACAAGGATAGGGCTAGATCTAACCTACAGCCTATTGAAAATATTGACCCAGAATGCCCAGGAGAAGATAACCAGAATACAATTTAAATGTCTGAGTAGATGATAGAGTATATAGAGATAACTGAGCTAAAAGTTACCAGCATTCTTAAGACAGAATGAAATGAAAAATATGAATATTCATTATACGTAAAAGATTCTATTCTTTCCAAATTTTTCTGATAAGAGATCACTGCCAACTGATGAACAAAATAATCTGACTAGTCTACTTATAGTAATAAATTTCAGAAATTATAATAGAGTTATTATATTTCAATTTGTTCAAAAATATATTTGAGTGCACTCTGATTTTGTAAAGACGTTTGTTTATTCTGTATACTTGTTTATTTGTATGTCATTCTGTGAACATCTTTTCCCTTTTTATTTGAGAACAACAATTTTTCTCTTTCATTATTTGCTCACTATACAGTTTGAGTTATAGACTTAAAAGCATGCTTTCAGCTGAATTACCAGCTGATCTAAGTGATATTAAATTTGGCTTTCTCACAGCACATAAAAAAATTAAGATAATTAACAAAAATTCCTTATAATAGGGAGAGATTATTCAACTGGACTCCAATTGGTGAATAGAGGGATAGCAAACCTTTATTCACAAATAAGAAGCCCCCAATAATCTCTGTAGTCTCTTGGGAGACACCCCTAATCATTTGGTCATTGGTCAAAAGATAAAGTTTTTCAGAAAAATTACAATAAGGTATTCTCATTAAAGATACTCTTGATACAAAATTAAATTAAGAAACAAAGGTTTTAAGATTGGTATGACAGTGTATTATTGTTAATCTCATAGTATATTAAATGTATTCATGATTCCAGATGTATGGATCCTCCAAAATGTAAAGCAAAATTGCTTATTGTGATAAGACTTTTCTTTCATATTTATACCTCTACCTTTAACAAAAAAAACTTGTGATGTACATTCCATTAAAGGACAACTAATTAGGTAAAAGCTTCTTATGCATTAGATAGAGATAATTGGTTAAAAGGGTTATGTTATGTGAAAATGAAAATTTAAGTATGTTACAAAATGTCATCATGATTGCCATGCTATAATATTATGTATGGTTTTGATTTCTAAATTTCTGTGTAAAACTATGTAACTGTTTTCTGTTAATACTCTACAAGGATTTAAATATTAGGATATGCATGGTTGTTAGAAAATAATGGTGGTATTTTATGCTTTAAGGTGTTTGATATTCGGATAAGATAGTACTATTAAGCTTACTGCCTCCCTTACAATGTAATGTCATTAATCTTCTCTTCTAGATGTTTAACTGAGGTTTGGAGACCAAAAGTTAGAAGAATAGATGGGCTAAGAAGATAGCCATTATTTTGACCCTAGCCTTCTGAGGTCAGTGAGGACTCAGGACATAAGAAAACCTCTGTTGTGACATCCTATAACTCAGCTAAGACTCTAATTTTCTGATCAAGGAGAGTATGGAACCACAGAAGAAAGTGATAAACATTGTACAGAATGCCTAAAGAGAGTCACCAGGAGAGAAAAAATCTCCCAAGCTTTCACAGAAAGCAACTTGAACAAGCAATGATCATGACTCATTCAGATGGCTGACACTGACAGAAGAACTAAGAGGTACTGTACTTGGTCCCAAGGTGATTCCTGAGGAGTCCTAACTAATCTTGATACATAGCAAAAAATTTACTTAAAATTTTTTAGGACAAGTCTCATTTTAACTTGATCTTAAACATCCAGCAGAAAAGTATGACCATAAGACGTAGAAAAAACCGTGCCATAATAATATGGTAGCTGTAAAAGTTTCAAATCACTAACAACTTCTGACAATTGCCAGCTATATTGGTAATGCACTACTCTTATGCATTATTGGACTGTGTAGGGTTAAAGTGCTGTATACAAGTACCTAAAATCTTGGACTGGAAATCTTTAGCTTAAATATGTAAGTTCACTAAACGTGAAAAGATTTTCTACAGAGTTCTCCAAACACAGCTTCTCCAACTGCAACAGAACATCCATCACTTATACAACTAAATAGAAAAGAGAAAGATGTTGTAAGCAGCTGAAGCTAGAAACTGCTCATATGTGTGAGGGCAAGACTAGGCCACAGGGCCTAAAGCAGCCAAGCTACCTCAGTCTTGAGAAAAACATCCTGCCTAGACAATTTCAGTCATTAGTCACTAGACAACCTGTGTCTCATGATACTAACTTTGCAAAAATATAAATAAACACCCTACTGTTGTTGTTCAGTCCTGTTTTCCCACCTGGTAAAGAGGCCTCCACCTGACCTCAATCTTGTTTCTTGTCTTTATTTTCTAAATCCCCTTGCCTTTTCTCCCCAGAACCACTGAGATCCACATGGGTCATGACATATGACTTTTAGGTTTGTGCCAGGATTTCTAAGAGTCTCAAAGAACGCACACGGAATATTTGAAGTCAAAAATTGCAAAGGCAACCAAGCCAGTTATGAAAATACAAGTGGCGCCAGGATGATTTTAGGACCAGTCTTGAATATTTTTTATTGCTCTTAATTTGTGTTTGCAGAGTTCATGCCATCGTTAGTACTAGAGAGTCTATTTTATATGTGAGCAGCCCAGGTCTCTCTCAGGTCACTCCTGGCCAGTCCTGACATTCCCAACTTTTGTTGTTATTTATGGAAGGTGGTGGGAAAGGGCACAGAATTTCTCAAAGCTACTTCAAGCATAACAAATTGGTTGGCAAAGACAGCCTAATTGTGAGAGAAATCTTGAAGAACATGCCTATACTGCAGAGAAGTCAGTGCATTAGTCTGTTGGTATTTGCTTGTACACAGCTCTGTACAAACTGAGAGAAAAACTGAGAAGACACAGAAATCCAGACCTAGAGAGGAATTGGAATAGCTATATAGGTTGCTCTAGACATAGAAATACAGAGCCAGCCATTTTCTGCTAGAGTAGGATTGCACCAATTCAGTAAAGAATGAGTTAACAGCAAGGTGTTTGTAAAGGTAATTTGGATTAAGTGAAGCTGTGGGAGAAGAGCCATACTAACTGGGCCAAAAATCATAGGTAAGGGGAAGGGAAGAGTCTAATTAGGGGTATGGTAAACACAAGCACATGGGAAAAGTATTCCATCTCTTAGGCAAAGGAAATTGAGTTGTTTTTTCTGTAAGACTGAGAGTAAAACCTACAGAAAATGTATAGTAAAATAGCCTTTCTATTCATTGAACTGAAGAATAAGGGAAAAGTCACTTAGGTATTTTCTGGAATTCTAGTCAGCCTGACAGATGGAGGGGATATTACTTGCGACTTCCACATGGAGGAGAGGTATGGTACACAGTCATCAGGACACAGCTTTACTCTGGAGCATTGAACAGCCATTAGAGTGCAATAGATGACTCTGAAAAGTTCAATCAATTTGTCTGCAGGAATCAGGAGCTTAAATCCTTAATAAAAACAAATTTATTAGCTAGGTTATGCCCATAACCATGAGTATCAGGAGAAGAATAGCAGCATGTCATGTTTCTTTTCAGAGTTATTGTGAAAGTAGGACATATTCTCCAATAGAATTTTCTAGGGCTCGAGTGAACTCCTAAAAGACCAATTGGGATGAGGGAGACCGAGCCTTTGTGATGCTGAAGTGCAAATTTAGAAAGATGAGTCTTAATGAGATTGTTGACTCTTTTTTTCTTGCCAGAGGACTGTAAATAGTGTGTGTATAAATTCAGCAGGATCCCAAGTGACTTAGACATCTCTTAGGTAACTTGACTGTTCCATTATCTGGTGTAGTGGATGTGTACAGATCAAAACCTTGGAATTATATCAGCCAAAACACAGTGGATAACAGCCAGGGCCTTCTCTGAATCTTCAGGGAAAGCTTCTACCCTCCGTGTAAATGTGTTTACCCAAACCAGGAGGTACCTTAGCTTCTGTACTCACCACATGTGGATGAAATCAATCTGCCAGTGCCGTGTTGGAGAAAAACCTATAAAAACTATTGTTTGACAAGTAGTCTCATGCTGGCTTGATATGTATCCCTTATTAGGAGTAGCTGGAATACAAGAGAAAGGTAGATATCTAGGTCTAGAAAAAGTTATCACCAGGCCCTCCTTGCACGCACCCTGCACCAAGTGAGTGAGTGCTCCAAGAGCTACTGGTCCCGCCATTTGAGTCTGTGATTTACTTCCACGGCTGTGGTTCCCAGCTGAAACTCACAGAGAGAGCCAGGTATTTCCCATCTACTTCCTGGGAGCAGATCGGGCGACCCAGGACACCGCCACCATTACAGACTGAGTCTCTGCCCTCTGTGCACCCCTGGCAGACAGGAGGTCCTCACTCGGAAGCCCCAGGGATGTCTCTACCTGGGGTGTGCATGTGGCCCCTCTGTGTGCACGCCCTGCATCGAGTGAGGGAGTGCTCCAAGAGCTATTGGTCCAGCAGTTCGAGTCTGAGCTTTACTTGTGCCCGGACCCCCTGGGGGAATGCAGGCACTGGCAGTCTGTGATTGCTGCCCGTCCAGCCTACATCTGGTTCCTGTATGTGTCCTGAACTGACTGGAGACACAGAATCAGGTGGTTCACAAATTGTAGACCCTGCAGTTTGTGTCTGGGTTTTGCCTGTACCCAGACCTGCCTGGGGACATAGGTCCACAGGGCCAGGATTGTCACACCAGTGCAACCCAAGTCTGGGCCATGCACGTGCCTTAAACTGGAAGGGGATGCTGGATCAGATGGTCTGCAATCAGCTGACACCAATGCCTGTGCCTGAGACCTGGGATCACTAGATACACATCAACAACT
Source organism: Chinchilla lanigera (assembly GCF_000276665.1). Lineage (NCBI taxonomy): Eukaryota > Metazoa > Chordata > Mammalia > Rodentia > Chinchillidae > Chinchilla > Chinchilla lanigera. Next base: position 1,341,557 of record NW_004955529.1, on the reverse strand, counting down.
GCCAGAAAACTGAATATTAAGTAGTGCTTCTCAGGGATCACTGAGGGGCAAACCGAACCAACAGGAAAACTAGGGACACTAGTGGCCTTTGCTGTGCAGCCACTGAAGAGAGAACTGAAATTTCTGCATCTGGTAGCAAACATGACAAAACGAAGGACTAAAACACAATCTCAGAACTGCACCCCACTCAGAAAAAGTCCTGGAGACATCAACATAGGAGAACTTGATAAATACATCCCTGAAATAGCTGAAATGATTGCGATGGAAGTAAAGAAACAACTCCATAAGTCCATAGAAGAGATGAGATCAGAAATAATCTCTCAGGCAAAAAGTGAAATGACAAGAATAATGAAGGAACTGTTCGAACAGTCTGAAGAAGAAACATATAAGAAAATTGAAGAACAAAGGCAATGGACAGAAGCATTAAATGAAAAGTATAGAAAGGACTTAGAATGCATGAACCAGATTCAAAAAGACTTGCAAGAAAACAAAGCTTCAATTGAAAGCTGCCAAAACCACTTGAATGAAGCTGAAGATAAAATCTCAGACTTTGAAGACATCATGGCAGCTAGTGACCATGAAAGAAAGAATCTTGTAAAATCAACAAGGATGCAGGAAAAGTCAATTCAACCGCTGCAAGATGAGGCAAACAGGAATAATGTACAACTTCTAAAAGTCAATGAAACAGCAGGAGGCAACACAAGTGACGTAAAATAATATTTGCAGAAAATTTCCGAAGTATGGAAACAGTACCTGATATACAGGTAAATGACACATATAGAAGTCCAACCAACCAGAACCAAAATAAAGCTACACCCAGACATATAATAGTCAAGTTCCCAGATCTCCAGCAAAAGACCAGAATATTAAAAGCTGCTAGAGAAATGAAACAGATTACCTATAAAGGAAAGCCCGTGAGAATCACGGCAGACTTCTCAGCACAAAACATCCAATTGAGAAGAGCTTGGAGCAAAGTATTACAGGTCATGAGACACAACACCTTCCAATCAAGACTGAGGTATCCTGAAAAACTATCCCTCAAATTCAACGCAGAAATAAAATATTTTCTCGACACAGAGTAATTGAAGGACATCATGAGTGCCAAGCCAGCATTACAAAGAGTATTAAAAGATATTCTGGACAGAGAAAAATCTGACTGCAATTTCAAGAACAACAGTAAAAATGAAACATCAAGAAGAGCAAGCAAGTAAACAGGTAGAAAAAGTGGACACCAATGCAAGTAAATAACATCACAATGATAAATCAGTACATATTAGTTATAACTATAAATGTAAATGGTCTCAATTCTCCAAGCAAAAGAAACAGACTGGCAGAGTGAATT
>NW_004955529.1:1294517-1338220 GCF_000276665.1 Chinchilla lanigera | reverse complement strand
TGGAAGATCCCAAAAACTCCACAAGAAGACTCCTTGAATTAAGCAACAAATTCAGTAGTGTATCTGGATACAGAGTCAATACCTCAAAATCGATAGCATTCCTATACACAAACAACACACAGACTGAGGGAGAAATTGAGGAAACCATACCTTTCACAACAACATCCAAGAAACTGAAATATTTAGGAATCAATCTAACAAAAGAAGTAAAACATGTATTCAATGAAAACTACAGTACCCTGAAAAAAGAGATTGAAGGTTTCAGTAAATGGAAAGATATTCCTTGCTCATGCATAGGAAGAACCAACATTTTGAAAATGGCAATACTCCCAAAACTGCTGTACAGATTCAATGCAATTCCCATTAAACTACCATTAGCATACCTCACAGATCTTGAGAAAATATGCCTTAAATTCATCTGTTACCAGAAGAGACCCAGAATAGCAAAAGCAATCCTGGGCAGCAAGGACAAGTCAGGTGGAATCTCAATCCTTGACCTGAAATTATACTGCAAAGCTACTGTCATAAAATCAACTGGTACTGGCTAAAGAACAGTCCTGAGGATCAATGGAACAGATTGGAAGAAACAACCACAACCACAAACACACTCAGCCACTTAATCTTTGACAAAGGGGCAAAACAAACTCACTGGAAGAACGATAGCCTCTTTAATAAATGGTGCTGGAGAAATTGGCTTGCTACCTGACAAAGACTGAAAATAGGTCCAAGTCTATCACCATGCACCAAACTCAGGTCAAAATGGTTCACAGATCTCAATATTAACACAGAAACACTAAATCTATTGGAAGAGAAAGTAGGCAAATACCTTGAAGACAGGGTTAGGAAGAGAGTTCATGAACAAAAACCAAACTGCAAGGGAAACACTTCAAAGAATCGACAACTGGGATCTCATCCTAATGAAAAGTTTCTGCCCATCTAAAGAAATCACTAGCAGAGTACAAAGAAAACACACAAACTTGGAAAAAAATTTAGCTGATTGTCCCTCAGACAAAGGGCTTCTATCTAGAACATATAAAGAATTAAAAAATATCAGCCCCCCAAATTCAAAGAGCCAATCCAAAAATGGGCAGCTGAGATGATACACACTTCTCAGATCATGAAATACAAGTGGCAAATAAAAACATGAGACAATGGTCAACATCGTTAGTCATTCGAGAAATGCAAATTAAAACAACATTGAGATTCCATCTTACTCCAGTATGAATGGCTAGCATTAAAAAATCAACCAATAAATGCTGGTGAGGCTGTGGAGAAATAGGAACCCTTCTCCACTGCTGGTGGGAATGCGGACTGGTGAAACCACTGTGGAAATCAGTTTGGAGATTCCTCAGAAAACTAGGTCTAGAGGTCCCATTCAACCCAGCTATTCCCCATCTGGATATTTTCCCAGAAGATCTAAAAACATCATATCACAGTGATATATGTGCACCTATGTTCATAGCAGCACAATTTGTAATTGCTAAATTGTAGAAGCAATCCAAATGCCCATCCAACAAGGACTATCTAAGAAAATTGTGGAACTTTTATATAATGGAATGTTAGCTGTAAATAAAGATAAACTCGAGGCCTTTATAGGTAAATGGTCACAACTAGAGACCATACTCATAAGTGAAATAAATCAGTCCTTCATGTGCAAGCACCGCATTGTCTCACTAGTGTAAAGCCTGAAAGAGTTAATTTAAACTCGGAGATATGATAGACATTGTGAAATGATAGGAAAACACTCAAGGGTAAAGGGCAACTGAGATGTGGGAAAAGAGAAGGGAAAGAAAGAGAAATTTTGTATGTGTGTATATGCAGGATAGTTAACATAGTTGTTTTACTGTCTTCTATTTCTTTGCTGAAAGAAACTGTGAATGAGTTCTTGATTAATCAATATTGCATGTCTCTATCTGTTTTCATGAGAAACCACTTTGAAGATATCAATATGTAATACAAAAAGCATTAGTAATTTCCTACCACTTTCTTTGTAACTCTGTACTGTCTGTACTGTTCTTTTGTTGTTTTGTGAAATGTTGTCTGTCTGCTAATGTTTTCCTCCTTTTATTTTTAAAATAAAAGAAATAAAACGCAGAACAGAGTCATAAAGCAGGAAAAGAAAGATGAAATAACATTGGAATTTTTTTTCCGACCCAGTCTGCCAAACTGTCTTTTCGTTAGACAGTTGAGGCCATTAACTCTGAGAGATATTACTGAGATCTGTTGGGTATTTACCATCATTGCTATATTTATCTTTTGGTGTATCCTTTGTTTTTATTTTTCCAATGTTTTCTGTTGCTTTCTATCCATTGACCTCAGTAGTTGCCTCTGTGGTATAACTGTGTCTGATTTATGATTTCTGTCAAGAGTATTCTTAATTATTTGCACTAGAGTTAGTTCAGCACCTACATATATTCTGACCTGGTTTTTTTTTCTTGGAAATGTCTTATTTTTCAATGTATTTTTAAGGTTATCCCTGTTAGGTAATTTAACATTTATTTAAAGTTATTTGCTCTTAGTATTTGAAATAATTCTCTCCAAGCTCTTCTGGCCTTTAATATTTGTGTTGAGAAGCCTGTTCTGAATCTAAGTGGTTACATTTACAGGTGATTTTTTTTGTTTTGTTTTCTCTGGTTGCTTTTAAAATTCTGGGTTTTTGCTGAATATCTGTTAATTTAATAAGGATATGCCTTATTGAGTTCTTTTGTCATTTTTGGTATTCTATATGCATTGCTTAATTCTATTTTAAATTCTTTTCTTCATTTGGGAAATTTTCTTCCAAGATATCTATATAAGCATATTCGTGAATCCATTTGTGCTATCTTGTAGCTTCTCTCTAACTCTGATGAGTCTTAGCTTGGTCATCTGGTTGTCATCTAGTTCCTAGTGGAGAGTCCTGTCTTGTTCTCTTATTTTCTTTTTGGCTTCTTGGTGCTCTTCATCATTATTCAATTTTTTTGTCTTAAGTATTAGACACTTTGGCTTCACACTGGTCATTTTTGCTATGTATGAATTTTATAGCTTTTATTTCATGTATTTCTGTCTGATATCTTCTCAAGGATTTTGTGTCTTTGTTAAATTGGTCATTAGACTATTGTTTTAATTAGCTCATCAAGTTATTTCCTTTTTTCTCAGAAATTCACTGTAGTCATAGTGAGTGAAATTGCTGCAAACTTTTGTTTCATTTCCTCTTTAAACTCATCTGTATTCTTCATCCCTTCTCTGAACTTTTCATAGATTTTTGCTTATTATTATGTTGCCCTTTGTGACTCCTTGCTTTGCCTTCAGAGAGTTGAGGGGTTCAGACATCTTCTTTTCTTGCTTCCCCATTCTCCTTTCTGTATCTGTGAGTATATATATTTTAAATTGAAACCAACTTTTCCCCTCATTATTTTAGGGGTATTACTGCAGATTGAGGAATAGTGAAGTGAGAAGATTCTGTGGCTTATAGGAAAATTTTTAGTAGGAGTTTGCAAATGAACATGAAAGTATGGCTGAGACTTGATAGTTCTGGATTCTTTATGAAAGCAAATCATCGGGCAAAGAAAGGAGTTGATATTGGGAAAAGTTGACTAATTACAACATAGAGTTAAGGTTACTATTAAATGACTGAGATAGGAAGAAATCTTTCAACCCTAGAAAGTTTGCTAGGACTTATTTTGTTCTTCCATAACTCATGGTAATGATTAACGAGTAATTATTGTATTTTTATCACAGCCTGTCAAGGGCAAGTCAACGAAGTGCTCAGACACCTTGTAGCTGAAATTTTTCATCACATTATCAGACCAAAACTTTCACATGTAATGACAAAAGTGATGGCTGAGAGCGAGGAAAAAGCAGTGGGGTTGGCTGTGTGAAATTATTAATATCAATATGGATATTAAACCAATCACAACCATGTCCAGTAGTCTCCCACATACATTATCCTTTGTAGGGAAGGCAGTTAACCCCTCCATTAAAAAGCTAAATTAGGTAAAGACAAATTGTATAGTGCAAAGGGTAAACTCTGTGGGGTACGTTTTGAGCATTACCTTGAGGAATCTCACTTTCTTCTAATACCAGCAACTCAGTGAAAGATATTATGCATACGTTAATGTCACTTGATGCTCACAGTGCTTCATTTCAAGCTGGCCTAGAATGTTGGTCAGTTCCAGTTCCAGGGCTTCTGTGATTCAATATCATAGAATGACTATGGAATACCACCCTGCATTCACACATGCTCAATTAGAAAATTACTAGGATTTAATACTGAATAGCACAATACATAACTAAATGAGTGTCAAGAGTCAATGTTTAGACAATATCTTGCTGAGTCCATTCCGAGGTGTATTATGGATATTTCTTCACAGTGGTTCTTCTTGATTGGATTCAAAATTTTTCATCTGGATTAAACTTCAATTATCTACAATAGTAGCCTATTTGATTCCACAAAATTGTATTGTACTTTTCTCTTTCCTTATTTAACACTATTTTTCATTTCCACTGCCTGTGATAACTGCAAGCAAAGTATTTTGCTTGCAAATCTTTTAAGTCAGGCTAACACTTGATTTTATATATATATATATATATATATATATATATATTTGTTCTGTCTGTGTTCATCCTTTCTTGTTACTTCTTATCAGAAAGAAATAGTAAAATTCTATGCTAAAAGCAGTTCATTTCAGACTGTTTAAGTTGCCTAGTATCCGCTTTCTAAAAACCTGACATTAGAAGGTTTTTAAACAAAGAATGGATTATGTGATCCTGAGAAGAGATACACAGGTACCGTGAAAAACAAAGAGATTTTCAGAGAAAACTACAGCAAAGTGGAGGGAGCCTGTGCTCATGACTCCTTCCAGGATATTCATCCCAAAGCAGAAGGAGCTCAGATTTAGGACAGATGCAGTCACTGGCCAACTGCACTCCCATAAATATGGAAAGGAATTTGATGGTGCTCTGTCCAGACAGCTAACTAGTGGCAATCTTAATGGATCATCTGGGCCTTCTGGCTTCCCACTCCCAATTATGGAAGAATTTAAGTCACTTGTTAGGAATAAATTCAACCACTTGTCAAACTACCAAATGCCCAGGCTAAGTATAGAGGAGTGGAAATCAGATTCCTCTATTTGAACTGAGGTAGAAAAGCAACTTGGTATGTTTCAGACTCTATTATAAATTCCACAACAAAGAGAAACATTAAACTGGGTTTCTTATCCACTTGTGTTTATTTATTTTTGAGAGGGCTGGGTGGATATATGTGTTGTCTTGGTTACTTTTCTCTTGTTGCTGGGACAAAATACCTGACGCCCAAATTAAGGAAGGAAAGGTTTATTTTGCTTACAGTTTGAGGAAGTTTCAGTCCATACTTGGCAGGTTACAAGGCAGAGTGGCACATGGCAGAGGGCTACAGCTCATGGCGGCAGAACACAGCAAAAGCAACAAGCGCAAAAGGGAGGAATGGTGGCAAGCAGCCTCTTCCTTTCCCTTACATATGCAAGCTATCCACCCCAGGGCGGGTGTAGCTCTCACACTCATAATCAGTCAAACTCTAAAAGCCTGCCCCGTGACCACATGAGGCTTTGGGAGGACACCCAGACACAAACCATAACATGTGTGCTTATAAAAGTATATGAATATTAATTATTGCTTTTATTTTTGTGATATCTTGCTATTTCACATTGGTTCTTTTACACCAAGGTTGTCTTCTTAGAGTTTTCTAAATTAGTTTCTCTGTAAGGTCATTAATTGGCCTCAATTTGATCTATAAACTTAAACACAAAAAACATGAAAATTATATAAGATGTCTCCAAGAATTTATAACTCCCCAAAAGCTGATCTCACAAATACTGAAATCAATGAATTTCCAGGGAAAAAAACAATAGTTAAGATGATTAAGATGATCAACAAAGAGATACATAAGATGAAATAATCAAATAATAAGATAATAAATGGACTGTAATCCCTGCACTCAGGAAGTTGAGGCAGGATGATTACCATGAGTTTGAGTCCAGCCTAGGCTACATAGTGAGTTCAAAGTCAACCTGAACTAGATAGTGAGACCCTGTCTCAAAACAAAACAAAAAAAAAAGATAATAAATAAATTTAAAGAAGATTCAAGTAGCTGAATGAATCAACTGCTAAGATGATCAACAGGCTTAAAGAAGATACAGATAGACACTTTGAGGAACTAAGGAAAAAAACTTGGCTCAGTAGAATGACTCAACATAGTTAAATTTAATATTAGAGTTATGAGTCAGTAGCATAACACCATAGAATGACAGACACAAGCCTGCTGAAAGAGCTGTAGTGTAGGGAATAGTTGCTGTGACTCAACCGGGAATGCTGCCTTCAAGATCCATTGAGGAGCCTGCTGACAGAAAGGAAGAAAGGGAGTGCATAGCCTGCCATGTATGATTTCACATAGGTGCCAGTAGTGGAGACAATTCCCCATACAGCTTGGGTAACACCCTTCCCCACATCAGACATGGCTGCTTGTCACTAAAAACACAGGGAAAAACTTTGTGGTCTCACTGCTCCCTACTCACAGGAGCAATCTGGAGTAATCTTGAACACCATGTTTTCAGCTATCACCCTGCCCCCAGGGCTCACAGTATAAGAAGTCCTATACAGAAAATTTGTCCAGTCCTGGCTATGGTTCACTCACTCTTGCAAAAAACTCAGTTGAGAAGAATTTGTCCAGCTCATCACAACTCATTTTGTTCAATCCTTGACAGGCATTTTGTCTGAAAATATTGGACTGAGAAAGACCCTGGCCATCACCTTGCTCCCAGATATTCTGAACTATGGGGACTCTTAGATTCCAGTGTTGGGCAGCTGCCTACCCAATAGTAGCAGAGAAGAACAACACGATCTTTCTTGCCAAAGCAACAACCTGCATTCACATCATTGTTGGCACTAGCGCTTTGATCATGCACTGAAAACAAAACTGTATGTTATGCAAGGTTATTTCCTCCTGGGCGGCATCAACTGATGTTTTGGTATCTTCTTTATTTGAGATTACTGAGTTTGGGCATAATGTGTCCTGTATCGTAGTTGGAGATAATCAGTATTTCTGTAGTTCAGGCAAAAATGGCAACACTTTAACAGTTCTGTCAGGAAGCTTTACGCAGCAGAGTGTATAAGATTTGCCCAGTGTGGTTACTCTTGCAGTGGGAGTTGTGACCCCTATTGGTTGATTGTTATTTCCATAAATGCTGCTGATATTGACTTTGTTATTTGAGATAGTCCTTGTACTGGTTGATCTAGTAGTGAGAAGGGGCCTTATACACTTAGGCACTTGTGCAGGTTCATTTGCTTCATGGAGAGACCAGGAATATACAATGATTAAAATATATATATACAACTAACAATCAACTTCCAAAATACATGAAGTAAAAACTAATAGAAATTTCAAAAACAAATAGAAATTTTGAACACCCACATTTGTATATTTTATTATATGCAAATAATATTTGTATTAACAATACAAATTTTATGTGTCTATACTATGTTTTCATGAAAAACAATTTCACAGAATGCCATCAAATGAATATTATATCTAGACCTTAAATGTATAGAATGATCAAAATTTTGGCATATCTTTAAATTTCGTCTGCCATTTAAAACTTAAACTATTTCAATTGGCTTTAACTAAGCAAGCACTTTGATATTGTGTAAATGAGACACAACTGTATATTGGATAAAAGGAGCTCTATCCGTGGTCATTAACACCTTAACATGGGAGTCTAAGTTCTGTCCTAAAAGTAAACCTAACATGTAAATATTTTAATATGGCTGTGATGTTAACCTTTTGACATATTAAATGCATTGATGTTCTCCAAATGTACAAGCTTTCTGAAAACAGGAGAACTTACCATACTGGTATTCTCAAGCAAAATTGTTTATAATGACTTTTTCAAGCTTATGTTCATGTGATTGCCATACAATTTTATTATGATGGTTAGATACGCCTAAACACTGTGCAATACCAGCAGTATCACTCTAAGGATTAAATGTTGGACATTATGGCACATCTGTAAACAGGTACATTCCACTTAGAAAGGCACTTTATTTAAAAAGTACCAAATTTAGTTATGAATTTATTTATATCATTTAATATATTGTAATTGGTTAAAGGTAGCTGATAAAGCTACTTTACAATAAAATGGAATTTTAAATGTAACTTTTTGTCTTTTTGTGACAGGGTCTCCCTTTGCAGTTCAGGCTGGCCTTGAGCTCATTTTGTAGCCCACTCTGGTCTTGAACTCACAACAATCCTCCTGCCTCAGCCTCCTGAGTGCTGAGATTATGGGCATGAGCCACATGCCAGGCTGAAATGTATTAATTTAGACATAATAAAAAGAAAATAATAATTCTAGTATTATAATGTCATTGTAATTAATATGTTAAAATGTTAGTTTTGCTCCTGATTTTACATTTTCCTATAAACCTTCATAACTGATATCTCTTAAAAATTCTACAGGCATACAGCTTCTGAAAAACAACTTATGCGTTACATTAAGATTGCAGAATATCACCTACAGTACAGATAGAAATATGACTGACTTCTAACAATAATGCTGATACTGATTAATAGAAGAAGTAGCTTTTCTTGCATCAGACTTTACATTTCAAAGTGCCCGAAATTGAGATAGGATTATAATACTTAATGCCTACTCTTCCCACTTCAAGACTGGTTCAACTGACCATCTGAGTGCTCAGTAACTGAGGCTTGGAGACCAAAAGTAATGAAGATAAGTGAGCTAGTGTTACCGTAGGTGACAGAATCTGGGCTTGTGTTCCCAGGTTCTTGTGTGTAACAGAGTTGGACATGGCATATAATGGCAAGGAGACATCAGTAAAGTTCATTAAGGTGATAGTATGCTCACAGTAAATGGGTTCATACTGTGAAAGGAAAATTAAAGAAGCACTGAGGGCATAGATTGGTTTGCAGCTGATTAAACTAACCACCCCAGGATTGGACTGTGAGCTCTCAACCGGACTCACTGGCTTTCTGGGATTAATATATTGCCTTGTCTTCCACCTGGATGGATAAGATGTATTTTAGAATTTGCTGGCTATGGGGCAAATCTGTCAAAAACATCACTCAACCAGCCAATCTACCATGCCTACAACACCAGTGCTCCTGAAGTGTATTTCACTGGCATGACTACCTCGCCACCATTTTTATCCCTTTTTTATAATTGCAGGATATCATTTACATTTAGAATCACTAAGTACAGTCAGTAAGCTCTTAATGACACCCAACAAGGAATATCACTTTTAATTACTAAAGTCAAGTTAATGAGATAAGAAGTTCTTCCAAACTGGATGATTTTAAATATTTTAACAGCTGCTTAGGGTGGAACTTGTAACATTATTTAAGCTGAATGTTGTGTTTACATTCCTGATAAGTCTGAGAAAGTTTCATGTGCCCCCTTTAAGACTTTCACCAATAAGTATATTGTATGCCTAGTCTAGAGATCCCTTAGGAAATGTCTTCATGGGAGGCTTTTACTTACTTGACCTCATCATGTTGGCAGAAAAACTTACTGCTTATTGGAGCAGTCATTCTTTTAGCACTATTATTTGGTAATTTAGATACACTTTGTCTCTTCCAGATTGGAAGCATTCCACCCACAAATGATGGTGATGCCTGATGTCTAGCAAGGGTCCTCAGATAAACCTTCTGCGTGCAGAGTTCCCCTGGTTGCCAAAAGTATTACTCTGAACCTACTTAGCAGGAAAAATTTGGATCTGTCATCACCCATGCCCCTCAACAGCAGTTAGGGACACCTCTACACAGCAGGAGGTATTATGGACAGGTAATTTAAGCAGAAGACAACACGGCCCAGTGCATCCTCGACCAGTTCATCTGCCCTGGCCAGGCCAGTTGGGTGTGGCAGAATGGCATCTTGCTGCTGCTGCCACATGGCATGGAGGGCATGGACCCAGAGCACTCCTCCACCTATCCGAAGTGCTTCCTGCAGATGTGCAAGGACGACCCAGATGTCCTGCCTGACCTTGGGGGAGCCAACTTGGACATGAGCCAGCTGTAGGGCTGCAACTGGGTGGTCCTCAACTGCTCCATGCCCGGCAACTTCTTCCACGTGCTGCGCTGGCAGATCCTGCTGCCCTTCCAGAAGGCGTTAATTTCCTTCACGCCCAAATCCCTCCTCGCCACCCCAAGGCTAGAACCAACTTGGATGAGATGTTTGCAGGAACTCACTTCCAGCGGGTGATTCCGGATGACAGCTCCACGGTGCAGGACCCCAGCCCGGTGAAGGGGCTTCTCTTTTGCACCAACAAGGTGTACTATGACCTCACCCAGGAGGGCAAGGCCAGGGGCATGGCCAAGCAGGTGGCCATCTTGAGGATCGAGCAGCTGTCGCCATTCCCCTTTGAACTCCTGCTGAAGGAGGCACAAAATTACCCCGGCACCGAGCTGTTGTGGTGCCAGGAAGAGCACAAGAACCAGGGCTGCTACGACTACGTGAACCCGCAGCTCCAGACCACCATCGACTGCGCCAAGCCCGTCTGGAACGTTGGCAGTGACCCAGCCGCTACGCCGGCCACCGGCAATAAGCAGACTCAACTGATGGAGCTGCAGAGCTTCCTGGACATGACTTTCGATCTGGACGCCTTCAGGAAATTCTCTTAGACGCTCCCGGGCTCCCCAGGGCGGCCCCACGTCACAGTCACAATGCCCCTTGCTTCTGGACTAAAGCGTCGCAGCGCCTCGGCCCTGCCCCTGCCCGCCCTCAGCCCTCACTGCACTGCACCTCACTCGCCGCCCTGTTGCTGCCCACGCCCCTAGCCGCGGCCACCGCCCTGGCCACCTGCTGTCCCTGCGGCCATCTGTCCTGCTGAGCGGTGGCCCCAACTGGTGGGGAGCAGGAGAAGGGCGCGCTCACCCCACCTCTCACTCCCTGAGCAGGAACAGAGCGTAGGATGGCTTCCCGGGTCACTGACAGTCCTTGTTACGCAGCAGGACCGGTCCTCCACCAGGACTAGGGGTAGCTGCATCTTGCTGGCTGAACCTGAGAAGGCACAGGGGCGCCACAGCCGGCAGGGCTTGCCAGGGTCCTTTGTACGGGAGAGTGCACTGCGGGGGTGGGTGCAGCCGTGTAGTGATCCTCTTCGCATGCCCTCTGAGGGTCCTGGGCTGGGCTCGGGGCCAAATCCTGCCCACCCTACTGGGGGTCCCACAGCAAGTCACTGGTCTCCCTATCCTGCCCCTCCTGCCCCAGCCCCTCCTTCCTGCGTGTCCGGGAACGCAGCGGAGCACACTCAGTGCGTCCTTTTCCTCGCTGTGCCAAAGCAGGTCAGAAGCAGGAGCGGCAGCGAGGCAAGGTGGGCCAGTGGCCCCCCGTCCCCTCACTGACCACGGGGACAGATCTGATTTATTTATTCGGGTTAAAAAGCAAAAACAAAAACAACTTTGCATTGCATTGGCTTGACCCATAAACTAAGTTATTCACCGCTTAAAAAAAAAAAAAAAAAAAACCGCTGGCTGGGGCAGGCCCAAGATGGAGCAAGAATGGCCAGGCCCTGATCAGATTAGTGAAATGCTGGCTACTTTTTGCTATAAAAACTTGTAGACAAAGTGTCCCGGTGGCAGCCCAGTTTCAGTTCCCCTAGCAATTATTGGAAGCTATTTTCCTCTCCTGAATAAACCTCCTACCATCTGCCTCCTTGGTTCACAAATTCATGCTTTGGCTTTGTGAGACACTGACACAAGTTACACGGTCACAAAAACATGCAGATTAGAAAAAAGTAAAACTGTCTCTATTTGTATATAACAGGATATTATACATACAAAAACAAGTAACTTATCAAAACTAATTTTAACCTCTGTAAGTTTAACACGATTGCAGAAAACAAAACCAATACTGAAAAAATCGTGCTTTTATATAGTGACACTTAAAATCTGAAAGTAATATTAAGAGAGAAATCCCACTCAGTCCACCAGTTGTAAGAATGGAAGATTGAGCAAACAATCAAAGACAGTACCAAGTCATAAAAAAAAAATGGAAATGATGCAGAGCTTCAACATACAAGATGGTAGGAGTTCAACAATGGTTCTTATACTGTTTATTGTTGTCTTCAGATCAGTCATTCTGATTACCAGGTAGAAGCATGCAAAATTGGTCAAGAAAAGAGAGAATTTTAAGCATTAACTATTCCTTTCAAAAAACCAGACATCAGCAATACACCAAACACAGCTATCCTTGTATATACATATAAATTTCGTGTAGCAACCATTGTTAACTCCTATCATTTTGTTTTGAGGTCATGTATTGTTTTTGTTGTTTTTGTGTTGTTTTGTTTTTGTCTTCATTGTTGTTTTGTTAGGTTTTTTCTCTTTAAAATAAAAAATACATATAAAAATAAAAAAGAGAAATCCTACCTACAATAGCATGAAGATAATAAAATAAAAATTTATTTTACAGAAAAAATTTAAATATGTACTACAAAAATTATAAAACACTGTTGGATAGGCGAAGGGGATAAAAAATTAAGATACATTATGTACATGTATAAACTTTCCATGAGAAATGTAATTATTATGTACAGTAAATATGTAATCATGAACAATTGAAAAAAGTACTGTTAGAAGAAATTAAGGAAGACATATAAATAGAAAGAAATCACCTTAGAAAATGTAATGTCATTAACAAGGAAACAGTTCTGAAATTTATCAACAATACCTATCAAAATCTTGGTTGGATTTTGTTATAGAAATTGAGAAACTGATCCTTCAATTCATACTGACATGTAAATGACTGAGAGTAGACTATCTTGGAAAGAAGAAAATACTAAAGTACTGAAATTTCAAAACTTACTAGAAAACTAAAACAATCAATACAATGGACTGCTGGCATAAGGAAGGACAAATATGAAAGGATTTGAATTGAGTATATGAAGAATCTTATTATATTTATTTATATTAACTAAAATAATGGTGGCACAACAGTCTAAGAGGCAAAGCTTAATCATTTAGAACATGTTACTGTACCAACTGTATAACCACACGAAAAAATGAATTGGACATTTATCTCACACCATCAACAAAATAATAAAAACTGCTTAGAAAGAAGCATCAATGTAAATCTTTGTGATGTAAGATTAGGTAGATTTTTTACATATGACGCTCAAAGCAAGAGCAATAAGAAAACTACATAAATTTGACTCATTAAAATTAAGTGCTTTTGGGGGCTGGGGATTTAGCTCAGCGGCAAAGCGCCTGCCTGGCAAGTGCAAGGTAGTGAGTTCGGTTACCGGTATGGGAGAAAAACCAAAAAATAAAAAATAAAAAAATTAAATTAAATTAAATTAAATGCTTTTGTAGATAATAAAAAAGGTAAACAGACAAATAGAGAAAATATTACCAAACCATAAATCTGATAAAGGTCTTATACCCAGAATATGTTAAAAAAAAAAAGAGAGAGAGAGAGAAAAAAGAAAAAAAGTGCTACTCAACGACAAAATATTCCATTTAAAAATAAGCAAGGGATTTTGGATATTTTTCAAAACAAAGTAAAGAGGCTAATAATCATGCAAAAAGATCATGAACATCTTCATTAGGAAAATGCAAGTGAAAATAATGTAAAACATCACTTCACACTCACTAGGATGGCTACCACAATAACTGGACAGTAATAAGCATTGGTGAGGAAATGGATAAACTGTTGGCATGAACATAATATAGTAGATTCCTGTAGAAAAATTTATTTTTCTCAAAAATTTAAGCATGAAAATCACAACATGACCCAGAATTTCAACTCATATATATACATTCAAGATAAATAAAAATATGTGTTCTTACAAAAATTTGTACACAATATTCATAGTAGCATTATTAATGATTGCCAAAACTGTTAACAATCCAAATTCATCATCTGAAGAATAGGTAAATGAAATGTTATACATCAGTACAATGGATGCATATTCAGGCATAAAAGAATGAGGTACTGATAAGTGTTACAATATGGATGAGCCTTGAAAATATTATCCAAATTGAAACAAGCCAATCCCAATAGATTATACATTATATAATTACACTTTTATGAAATATTTAGTTTTAAAAATTCCATAGAAACAAGAAGTACAGGGGTTGGGGATTTAGCTCAGCGACACAGCGCCTGCCTGGCAAGGGCAAGGTCGTGAGTTTGATTCCTGGTACCTGAAGAAAAACAAAACAAGAACAAAAAAAATGAACAAGAAGTACATTAGTAGTTATGTTTTTTGTCTTTCGTTTTTCTTCCAGTACCAGGAATCGAACTCATGACCTTGCACTTGCCAGGCAGGCGCTTTGCCGCTGAGCTAAATCCCCAACCCATATTAGTAGTTATGAAGGGCTTGAAGGAGATAGCAATGTAGGCTGACTGCTAAAGGGCATAGGGTCTACTTTGCAAATGATGAAAATGTTTTAAAAATAGGTATACTGATATTTTCACCACTCTGACTACTAAAAATAAATGAACAGTTTGTTTTCAGTTCATGTAATTCATGGCACGTTGATTATATCTAAGTAAATGTTATTGAAAATATTCCCAGCATTGGGTTCCAAACTTATGCTCTAAACAATAGTTTGGGAAATGATGAAAACTGGTGTAAGAGGAATATTTCAACACTGGAATGATTAAGAAAATACAGATCTAGAGGTAAAAGGCATCAGAAAAAAAAATGTTATTCTAGATATGGTTTAGTAGGAAGGTCCCCAAGAACAAAACATCTGAGAAATAAAAGAATTTGTGTCCTTTACACTTAGAATCATAGGAGACAGGAGCTTCTCTTAGGTGCTCTGCACTAACATATTATCAAGGATGGAGAGGATCTCACATGGGCCAGAATAATACAGATGGTTCTACTTTTATTCCACAAAGGAAAAAATGTAGGAGAGAGATGAGACTGGTAGGGGAAAAGAGCACTCTGAAGACTTGTGGCTTCAATTTTGAGAAGCAAATACTATGCAAGTTGGGGCTTGAGTGTAGATGTGAGAAAAAACAGATATAACTAAAGTTATCTTAAGAGGTGATGTAAAGGGGAAACTTAGGCCAAGAAGAGATAGAATTTTGTTCATTAGGGGATGTCAGCATGTGTAGACACTAGTGAAAAAGTACCTCTCCTAGATGCTATGATATTATTTGATCACCTTGAAATGTTTATACACTGTCCTAGAGGGAGGTTGATAGATGAAGTCAAATTCTAAACTGCACTCTAAAACAACTAGTGAAATCTATTTGACACCCATGAATAAATATTGCCTTGTCTCTCTGGTGTGAGAAACTGAAAGTGTAAATAAATACCAAAATGTATAATAGACATTGTGCAATAGGAGTAAATTGTTAAAAAAAAGGGGGGGGGGAATGAGGAGAGGAAGGAAGGGAGAAAATGAGAAAGAAGGATAAAATGCAAACAAAACTTTATAAATAAGAGGGGAACCAGGGTTTAAGGGAGGGGCAGGGAATGGGAACAAATGAGGTACTAAGGTATATCACGTGCAGTTACAAGTTCTCTATGATGAATACGATCATTAAAATATCTAAATTGTACCAATAAATTTAAATTTTAAAAACTTTAAAAAATAAAACAACTATGAAAATCTAAAATATCATTTTTTACTTAGAATTAATAGCAAGCTTCTGCCACTAGGGGGGATCAAGGCTCAACTTTGAAATGAAATTTGGTTTAAAAAGAGTAAAGTGAAAAATTACTGAAAAATGAATAAATGGATTTAACAGAAACTACTAAATTAAATGTTTAATTTTTAAAAATATTTTCCCCTTTCATGGATGATTTTTCTGTGCCTTGAGCAAGTATTTTCCAGATGAAAGCAGCCAAATTTTGACACTACTCCAGAAAACAGTTAACCCTGTAAATTTCCCTTGATTGTACTTTTTCTTTCTTGAAAATTTCCAGCCACATGTAAATTCATAATTCAAAATAAAATCTGTTTTGTTTCAGACTGTTCTAATTGCTGGAATTTTAAATTTATTTTTAAACTGATACAAAAGCATAAAAATTGCATATATTCACAGGCCACTGTGATAGTTAGCGGATTGTGTGAATTTGAGTAAGAAATGTCCAACTAAATTGGATCCACATAGTTCTGAGTGTGGCTGAAGGGATTTACTGCAGATAGGAGAGCCCCCACCACCACAGGGGTTTGAGTGGCACCATCCAATGGGCTTGTCACTTCACTCTGTTTCTTATGAGAAGCTCCAGTCTTTATCTTCATCTCAGACATGGTTTCTCGGCTTCCAGCACAGACTCTTCAGCCTTCCAGCACGAACCTTTATCCTCCTGACACAAACTCACTTTGAGCACTACAGTGATCTCCATGCCTTCGACTGGATCCTTCAGAACTGCAGTGCACAGACAGCCCTTTCGCATTCTTCCACACCTGACCCTGTGGGAGGCCACGGTAAACCAATCCCGTAAATTGTTATATATTTGAATGTCTTGTATTAAACTTGTTTCCTTAGTAAGCACTTACTGATACAGTTACCATGAAATATTTAGACACATGTATACGTTGTATAATGTTTACATCATGCTAACATTTCTTTCTCATATATTTAGGGGTTTTGTAACTTAACCTTTTAAACTTTAACTTGTTGAAATATACACTATATTGTCGTTATCTACAGATAGCCAAACATTCAATAGCACATCAGAACATGTTAATTTATCTAAATACAAATTAATATCCATTCACTGGATCATTCTCCATCCCTTTCCAGTTACTCTCTGGTGCCTAGAGTAACCACTGGACTACTCTCAACTACTATGGGATCAATATTTTTAGATACCATACATGGGTAAGATCACAATACTTGTCTTTGTACAACTTGCCTATTTTTTATAACATACTGATCTCCAGTTATATCTAGATGGTCACAAAAGACAAAAATTCATTATTTCTCAAGGCTGGATACTATTATAAGGTATATATGTATCACATTTTTATTATTTATTCATCAAATCATGGACTCAACTTGTTTGCATTTCTCAGCTATTATGAACAGTGCTAAAATTGCATAAGAATGCAGATGTGTCTTCAACATATTGATTTCATTTCCTTTACATATTTTCCCCAGTAGTAGGACGGATTGATCATGGGGTTGATCTACTTGTAATTTTTTCAGAAACATTCATGCTGTTTCCATAACTACTATACTAATTTACATTCCCACCATTAGTGTGTGCGAGTTCTCTTTCTTGAATCCTTGCCAATACTTGTTACTTTTTGTCTTTTTATAACAGTCATACATAATGGGATGAGGTGATATTTCACTGTAATTTTGCATCTTCCCAATGAATAGTGATGTTGAGCATTATATATCTATATCTATCTATCTATGTGTGTGTATCTATATCTGTATCTATATCTATACCTATATCTATCTATAGAGAGAGATAGATATATTAGCCGTTTGTTTTCCTTTTTTTTTTTTTTTGGATTTTTTTTTATTTTTGTATTTATGGCAGGAATCAAACCCAAGGTCTGAACCTGCTAGGAAAGTACTCTACCACTAAGCTATGTCTCTAGCCATGTGATTGTTATTTTTCCCCACAAATGTATATTTAATCTACTGCCTATATTTAACCAGGTTGTTTGTATTTTCTGATGTTAGGTTGTTATTGTTCCTTGTATATTCTGAGTTCCAAGCACTTGTTAGACATGTGGTATGCAATATTTTCTCCCATTCTATAGGTTATTTTTTCACTATGCTGATTGTTTCCTTTGTTGTGCAGAAGCTTTAAAATTTGTCCGTTTGTCAAATTTTTATTTTGTTTTCTGTTTAATCTCATTTGTCCATTTTTCATTTTTTCGTGTGTTTGGGGATTTTGTCTAAAAGAAAAGATTGTGCCCTTCCTGGTGTTCTGAAATGTTTTCCCTAAATCTTCCTCTTGCAGGTTAAGAGTTTTGGTTCTGTATTTATGCCTTTAATCTATTTTGAGTTAACCTTTTTAAATAGTGTGAGACGCGTCTAGTTTCAATGTTTGACATGGGAGATCTGATTTTCCTGAATTGTACAAAATTCTAATATTTCTGGTAGAGCTTTTGGGTTTTCTCTAATAAGACTATGTCATTTGCAAATAGTGACAATTTTGCTTTTATTTATCCAACTTGTATGTCTTCTATTTTTCTACTTTCTGATTGCTTTGTTTAGGCCTTCCAGTACTGTTTTGAATAAAAGTGCTGAAAGGAGACATTGTCTTATTTTAGATCTAAATGAAAAATCTTTCAGTTTTTCACCATTCAGTATAATTTTAGCAGTTGGCTTATTGTAATTGGCCTTTATTATGTTACGGTATGATCTTTCTTTCTGTACCAAATATCTTCATTATTTCTACCAAGATGCTGAATTTTACTAAAGGACTTTTCTGCACCTTCTAAGATGAGCAAATATTCCTTGAGATGAAACTATAGGTTTTCATTTGAGATCTTTGTGCATTTTTGATGTAGGCATTATTTACTATGAACTTCCATTTAAACTTCCTTCTTTCTGCTGTATCCCATAAATTTTGGTATGTTTCTGTTTTCTTTGGTTTCAATAAATTTGTAAATTTACTTCTTGATATTTTCCTTGATCTATTGTTTATTCAACAATAATTAGCTTAACTTCCATATGTTTGTACAGTTTACAAACAGTTTTTCTTATTTATTTTTCACTTTACTGTACTGGGTCAAAAATGATAACTGATATGATTTCAAGTTTTAAAATTTGTAAAAACTTGCTTTAAAACCCATCATATGATCTACCCTAGAGATTTTTTTATTTATTCTATCCCTCACTTTCAATGAACGTGTTTCATTAGAGTTGGCAGTACTTCCTGTTTACAAATATATTAGGTGTTGTTTTTGATCTATGCCATCACTACTTTTTCAGTTGAAAAATTTAATTCACTTACATTCAAGGTAATCATTAATAGACAAATTATTATAACACACATTTTTTAACTTTTTCCTGGTTTCATTGTGGTTCCTTCCTTTTCTTCTTCCTCTCTTAAAGTCTTCATTTCTGGTTAAGTGATTTATTCTAACAATGTGCTTTGATTTATTGTTTATTTTTTATTGGTTTACTGTAGTTTGTGAAGTTTACAAAAGTATTTCGTTTATAATAAACTATTTTGAAATGATAGAAATTTAACATGATCATGGAAATAATACAAGGAGAAAATGAATAAGAATAAATATAAGAATAAAATCCACATTACCTCTCCATTTCTCCTCATGTTTTGAATTTTTGATCTTATTTTACATCATTCTGCATTTGATTCTTAACCTGCTTATGTAGTTATTATTATTTAATCTTTTTTTTAGTCTTTCTATCAGAAAATTCAGACTTTGTATGATTACTCTTATTAGTGAGTTTTACATTTTAGCATGTTTTTTTACTCATTAATATCCCTTACTTTCAGTTTGAAGCATTCCCTTTACAATTTCTGGTAGAACAAGTCTGGTGGAGATATATTAACTTTTATTTATCTAAGAATATGTTTATTTTTCCTTCATTTCTAAAGGACAGCTTTGCTGAATACAGTATGCTTCGTTGACATTTCTCCCCCTTCAGTACTGTGATAATACCTTAGAGGTGACTCTCTTCCTCTGGCCTGTAAGCTTTCTGCTGATAGTTTTGCTGCTGGGTAAATGGTGACACTGTTTGTGGGGGGTTTTTGCAGACTTAAGAATCTTCTTTTTCTCTATCACTTTCAGAGCTTCATTGTGCAAAATGTGATTTTAAAAAAAACTATGGTGAATGTTTAGATTTTTTTAAATTAATATAGTAAAAGACATACTACCGTTAATCTCCTTCAACATATATTCTTGATTATTTTTTGACTTTGGGAAAGGCCCTATGTCTTATCTGGTGAATAAAGTGCGTGAGGACACAGAGTAATGTCTTAATGAGGCTGCTTTTATTTTGGAATGCACTTGGCCGCAGCATTGATTGTATTTTGATCTCCTTGTAAAGGCATTCATAAAAGACTTTCAGAATTTCTTTAGAAAGTAGCAATAATGATGGGAAAGATGAGTTCAACACAAGGAAAGTATTTTGAGGAGGACTAATGACATGTGTCTCTTGCTGTGATCATTTTATTTAAACACACAGCACACTTTTTTTGTCTTTTTGAGACAGGGTCTCACTATTCAGTTCAAGTTGGCCTTGAACTCACTTATGCAGCCCAGGCTGGCCTCAAAATCACAACAATCCTCCTACCTCAGACTCCCGAGTGCTGGGATTACAGGCATGTGCCTCCATGCCCGATATTCACAACACATTTTTAATTCATATTTCATAAGATGTCTTCGGTAGACTTGGTTGTACAATAATAACCTTTCCTGTACCTGGATATTTATATTCTTTTTTAGGTTTGTGAAATTTTATAATTTTATGTTATAATTTTTTAATGAATATGCTGGGTGTGGGTGGGGATTTGCACTGAGCCAATCTTCCCCTTTTTTGGAAAGGTCCCACTAAATTGCTAATTTTCCCAGCCTAGGCTTAAATGTGTGATATTGCTGAACTAACCTACTACAGTGCTACAGACTGTGGTGAGATTAGAGGCATGCGCCACTATGCCTAACTTGAATAATTCTTTTACCTCTTCAGTATTCTCAAGACCCTCTTGAGTTCTGATAATGAGAACATTTACTCTTTTGGTTTTTTCCCAAAGTTCCTATGATCTTTCTTCGATCCTCTACTTTTTAAATCTCTTCCAATAGGATATTTCCCAATAGCCTGCATTCAAACTTGTGAATTATTTCTAAAGTTTGATCCATGCTACTATTGATGCCTTATAGCATTTTATTTCACTGTGTATTTTTCAGTTAATGTGATGTTTAAAATATTGTCTCCATCCTTTTGTTCATTTTTTTCTGATTATTACATAATTTTTCTGTTTTCTTTAAGCCACTTAATTTATTTAAAACAGCTGTTTTAAATTCTCTAAGAATTTCCCTATATTTATTACTACTCGCTCAGTTTCTGGAGCATTGCTTACACAACTAGGTGAGTTCATGGTTTCTTTCCTGAAGTGTCTTGATGTTTGCTGGTTGTGACATCATGTTGCATTAATAGATTTGGCATTTATTCCTGTCTTTCCAGTCTGACTTTGTGGCTCCCTTTCCACAAATTCTAAGCATCCTGTTTACTTTCTCCGAGCCTACAGTCACTTCCACGGTGTTAATACTGGATAGCACACAGGTCCAGGCTTGCCAGGAGCATGATGATGGTGTGTTTACTGTGTCAGTACTAGACAGCAATCTAGGCCTCATTTTATATCTAATACATTGCTATTGAATTTTTAGATTTAATCAGGACAGTACTTAGAGAGAGTAGTCAATCTCTACAAGTCTCTCCCTGAGAACGTGATGGACCTAGATATCACATCCATAGTTCCCACATTCAGTCACTGCAGACTTCTGCACAACTGTGGGCAGATTCACCACTGATGGACCACCCAAGATTCCTATGGACATTTGCAACCACCAGTGCCGTCAAGCTGTGTTTCCCCCTTATCCCATAGCCTACCAAGACCAGAATAACACTGGGTTAAATCCAAGGCTGCTATGAGATGCCTGTGGCTGACTCATGGCCCAAGGCTACTGCCACCAGCCACAAGTGATGCTAACTGTAGTAGAAGTCTGGTAGCCTAGAGTGACTCGTTTCCCCCGACACTGAAGCTGTTTCAGATATTTCATTCATAAACTGGCCTGTTAGTGGAAGCTGTAAGGTGTTTTCTGACCAGCAGTAGGTTTCACCAGACTAACACTAATTTCCAGGGAAAATTCTTGTACTTCCTATGTTTTTCTACCTTCTTTAAATGGGATCTTGCACATGATATGCTTCCTAAGGTTGGAGTAGTGTTGGCAAAGGTCACTCTTCGGTCACTTAGGCTCATGCTAAGCTCGGTTGTGCTTGAGTCTCACAGTTTCGAGTATGTATACAGTTCTAATAGTGCATCAATTCTGACACCACAACTGGTGGTGATGGAGAAGATTGAAAACAAAACCCAGGTCTTTTCTTTTGATATGTGGGTGCCTTGCTGATCCTTGGGAATTTCTAGAATCCTATCTATGAGTACTAGCCTGGCACTAGCTCTGTGCAGTTCTTTGAGTTGTGAGACAAATGGTAGAGATATTTTTGTGGCCACCAAGTCTAGTGCTAAACTGATTCATAACTTAGTCTTACAGTCATGGCAAATTTTGAAGTCTCAGAATGTGTATGCTGCAGATATACCCATTCCAAGATTGGAAATGGTGCAGACCAAAACTTGAGCCTGTCCCAGGAGGGCACAGGTCTCTGCCTCATGCCACTGCTGGTCTATCTGTTTCTGTGAGCCATGGCTTGTATACCAGGTGGCTGGCACTGAGCTCTAAGCAAAGAACCATGATAGCTTTTGTGTCCTGCTCCCCAACAAATAAAGTCTTACTATGCACCGTGGCACCTAAGCTCCTTAGGAGAAGAATGGGGAAGGTAGTCATCTTCCTGGCCTAACGCGGTTCTGACCTGGTCGTAGTGGTTGTGGACTTTCTGCTCAGCAGTGGATTTTATCATGGCAAGCGTGGTACTGGGTTTCAAGTCTAAGCCCCATTTTTAATTGTCTGCCCCTCTCCCATTGATAGGCATCACTCTCAATGTTAAATTGCTTAGAGTTGACAGAGGGTTAACTTTGGTAGCACTTTTCTTTCTTACCTTCTTCAGTATGTCCTTTTTTTTGTTTTACTAATGAAAGCACTGCCTCTCACCTGATTTCTTTGTCTGTTGTGATGGTAGTTTGGTGTATGGATAGTTCTACAACTTGGCATGCCTATGTGAAGATAATCCCTAGAAGACTCTTATACAGTCATCATCTTGCTCCACCACTAGGAATATTTTTTATTTTTGAAAAAATAAAGCAATACTTCATAACAAAACAATAAGAGAACATCAATGTTATTTTGTATCATTATCTTCAAAGTAGTTACTCAGAGTAGAAGACATAGACAAAAAGCTCTCCAACAAAGAAGAAACAAACAGATATTGACACAAATCTTTCTTTTCAATGAACTAAGAGAAACTAGCAGTATAAATAAAACAAATTAGCATATATATTAAAATATTTTAGAATCAAGGAATAGGTATCTTCGGGAACTATTTGAACTTCCTATTTCCTATTTATCAGTCTTCTATTTCATTTCTATACGTTATGGTACAAAATATATCTCTAATAACTGAAAACTGATATTAAATCTGGTCATTAATTTGTCACTATTTTTACAATTATTTATTTGCTTATATTTATTTTGGCTTATTATGTTTATTTTGCTTATGGTCCACGTTTCACAGGCTAAAGCACATAAACAACAGGGTTGAAGGACCAGGCCAGAGAAAATAACTCACATCATGGTGAGACGAAGTAGAAAGCAAAAGGAAAACTCAGGAAAGGAGATATACCTTTCCTCAGAGACCTACCACTTCTGGCTGGGCCCCATGTTCTAACAACACACTCAGCTGCTGAACTGGTCAGTACATGATTCCACTGATAAGTTGTGTCCCCACAATCAAATCACCTTCCCCAAGCCCTGCTTGTCAGCAAAGGTGGCCACAACTCCAGACATAATCACAAGAGCTTTCTTCAAGAACTACATCCCTGGCCGTGAACATTTTCTCAGCCCCGCCCCCAAGCAGGAATGTGTGCCACAGCCTGTAATCTATCCAAACCAGTTTGATGCAAACTGAAGGGAATTAAGGAACCAGATTGTACCAGTTTCTCAATATCCACCCAATAACTGACACACTGAGCTTGCCCTAAACAAATTTGGCTACCAAGCAGGAATTTCTGACTGTTCTTTAGGTTATTTTCTGTTTCTGTAGTTGTTTTGGTCTTTTCTTTCTCCTTCCCTTTATTATCTGATTTTCTATCATCTATATTTTTATTTGTCACTATTTTTATAATTGTAATTTACATTATTATTCAACTTTTCTCTTTTCAGCTTTTATTAAATATTATGCCACTCTCATCCTCTTTTCATTTTTCCTTTTTGCTTTGCATATTTCTTCTTACCGTTTCTTTTTGCTTTCTTTTAGCATAATTTCTGCTATTCATACTTTTGTTTTCTGTGTTGTACTGTTTTGCATCTTTAACTTTTTTAGTGTATTGTGTACTATCATTGATCATTTCTTTTTTAAAACATTATTTGCACAATTTTTCATTGCATAATGTCACATTCCTCATGGGGAATCTGTACATGTACATAACACATCTTAATTACATCTGTGCCCTTCCTCTCACTTCCATCCAAATATTCTTCCCTTCCCCATTTATAAAAAATCCATTTCTGTTTTTTCTTTCAATGATTTTTTAATTTAAATCCCTTTTCTCTTTATTTCTTCTCCCCTTATCTTTTCCTTTTTGTATTTGAAAAAGTTCTTCTTACTTCCTAAAATAATCCTCAAATTTGCTCCTTATTTATGCTTTGGACTCCTCACACGAGATCAGTGTAATATTTAAACTTGTGCATCTGATTTATTTCACTTAGAATGACAATCTTAACATGCAAACATTTACCTAAAATGCCACTAGTTCACCTTTCATTATGGCAGAGTAGTACTCCCTTGTATATAAATACATTTTCTTTATCCATTCATCTTTTGATAACTGTATAGGCTGTTTCCATGATACTGCTAATATAAATTGTGCTGCTATAAACATGGATTTGTATGTATTATTTTGGTACGATGATTTTCACTTTTTGGGGAAAATATGTAGAAAGGGACTAACTGGGTCATATGGAACCTCTAGTTTTAGTGTTTTGAGGAATCTCCATACTGATTTCCATAGTAATTACACCAGTCTACACTCCAACCTCCAATGGAGAAAGATTCCTTTTTCCCCACAACCTTGCCAACATTTGTTATTGACTGATTTCTTCCCAATAACTGAGCACTCTAAAGTGAAGTGGAATATCAGTATTGTTTTATTTGGCATTTCTTGAATGTTCAGTGATATTGAACATTTTTACATGTATTTCTTGGCCATTATTATTTCTCCATCTGACAAGTGTGTATTCATTTCAGATGGCTTTTTTGTTTGGTGCTTCACATTCAGGATACTAACTTTTTTTTCTTTATATTGTCTACATTTAGTCCTATGGCTAAGTAATAGATAGCAAATATCTTCCCATTGTTTAGACTTTCTCTTTACTGTTGTGATGGTTTCCTTTGCTTCACAGAGGCATTTTAATTTTATGTGATTCCATTTGTTTATTCTTTGAATATTTCCTATGCACCTGGGATTTTGTTCATAAGTTTTGCCTACACCTATGTCTTCAAGAGTTTTGCCTGTTTTGTCTTCCAGCAGATCTACTGTTTATGTTTTAATATTTAGATATTTGATTCATTTTTATTTTAGATTAGTGAATGTGGTGAGAGATATTGGTCAATCTTTAGCAGGTACATACCCAGTTTTCCCAGCATCATTTGTTAAAGAGGCTGCCTTTCTTCAAGCAAAAATATTTGGCCCCTTTGTCACACACAAGGTAGCGAAGTGTGCCTGAAGTTGTTTCTGCATCATGTGTCCTGTTTATTGAACACATGTCTAGTTTTTTTTTTCCCAATACCATGCTTTTCTTTGATCACTATAACTTTGTAATATAACTAAAAGTATAGGATTATGATGGCCCCTGCCTTGCCCTTGATGCCTAGAATTGCTGTTACTATTCTAAGTCTCTTAAGATTTTAGGAAAGTTTTCTCTAGTTCTGTATGTGTTTCTGTATAAAGCATAATGTTGCAGCTTTTGTTTGATATATTCTGCTAATATGTTTCTTTTGACTGGTGAATTGTTATCATTGACATTGATGGTTTTAACTGATGTCTTTATATTTACCTGCTGTTGATTCTCTTTTTTCAACCTCTATTGAATTGCTCACTGTGCCAGGTGGATTCATTCTATTTTTTTTTTTGGCATTGTTTTCTTCATTGTCTCTTTCTAGAATATCCTTGAGAACTTTTTGCAATGCTGGTTTAGTGGTCATGAATTTCTTTATGTGTTTTTTATCATGAAAGTGTCTTATTTCTCCATCAAACTTGAAAAATAACTTTATAAGATATGTTAATCTGCATTGGATGCTTTTTCTGTTAGAGACTGAAACACCTCTCCAAGCTCTATTTGACATTAAGGTTTGTGTTGAGAACTCTGTTGAAATTCTAACAGATTTTTGTGTATAAAGTATTTTTTTCTTCTCTCTAACAGCTTTTAAATTTGTGTTCTGTTGAATTTCTGGAAATTTAACTTTGATATTTTAGTGTAGTTATTTTCTGATCATAGCTATTTTGGATACTATATGCCTCATTTATTGGAATGTGAAATTCTATTCCCATGTTTGGAAAGGGTTTTTTCTTTTTGCTATTATTTTGTAAACATATTTTACACCATTTGTGATATCTTCTGATTTTTCATTAATTCAAATTAATCTTTGCTATTCTTCTTTGCAACTTCTAGCAGCTCCTGGATGCATCCTTCATTCTTTCTTGTTATTTTTGAGGAATCTTTCATTAGGTGATTGCCAACCACAACCTTGTCTTCGAGGTCTGATAGTTGGTTCTCACACTGGTCAGTTCTGCTGCCTATACTTTCAACAGTTTTAATCTCCTGGATTTCTGCTTGAAATTATTTTATGGACTCTATGGTTTGGATCATGGTTTGGATCTTTTTCTTTAGCTCCTCTAGTTTTTTATTAATATCTTCTCTAGACTTGCTAATCATTTGCTATATTACAATCACTATCACTTTATGTCTACATTTAATTCACCAAAATTCTTATTGATGTGTTCTGTTACCTCCACTGCTACCATTTCAGATATTTTGGCTCTGTGGCTTTTTATTTATTCTCCTCTGATGCCCCCTGAATTTGCTTTGAAAGAGTAGGAAGCTTTTGGCATCAGTTTTCTTCCATGTTTTCTTTTTCATTTGTTGTTGTTTTTTCTGTTCTGAGGCTTGCAGTTTGCTTATTGTGAGTGTCTTTATTGTGAGGATACAGACATCACTAGATAATGTCTACTTTTCAGAAATGTCCATCACATGTAGCTAGCTATTAGTCTTAAGGTTTGTACCAGGATATAACCATCTCTGTTTATTAGGGAGTGTAGGTTTCAGGGTATTTGCTCCAATATCCACTTGTTTGGGAATGGCCTGCCATATTGTTTATGACCTCCAGGCAATCTTGCCATTGATACACATAGGAAACCAATTGATAACAGCAACTATGTCACCTTTGCAAAGTAGTAAAACCAGCGACAATAGTGTCAAATACAAACTGGATAATGACAAATACAAACAACTAATATTACACCACATTTACCTGTAGGAAGAAGACCTATTGTTATAGTATAAACTCTGAGACAAACTAAAAGTTGGTATACAGTAGATATCTTCTCAATAGAGTAATTCTCCATCCATTCACAATAGATCAGTCTTCAACTGCAGTAAGATATAAGTAAGTATCTGCAGATCCATAAATGTTAATTGTTGTGCAGTGGTACCTCAGTTCAGGTACCTCAGTTCAGGTACCTCAGTGGTACCTCAGAACTTAATTCATTCCATGATTCTGGTCATGAACCAAACTGATCATAAACTGAAGCACATTTCCCCATAAGGTTCAATGTAAAGGAGATTAATCCATTCTGGATGACAGGGTTTTTTTTTCACTTCAATAATAAGAAATAAAGAGTTCTAGAAGAATTAATTCAATGTTCTCCACTGCATCAACCTCATCAACAAAGCCTGGAAAGTTGTCACTTCTCTACTACTTGTACAACAGACACTTCAAAGTCATGTTTAGTGACACATTCTGGACACAGTTTCCTCCAGGTTGAGATGCCCTGTAGCTGACAACTTTCCAGGCTTTAGTCAATGAGGTCAAAGCAATGGAGGCCATTGAAGTAATTCTTCCAGAACTCTTTGAGTATCAAGGATGTCTCTTTGGAAACAGTGAAACACCTGGTGAAAAGAACCCTTGCTTACAGTTTCTTCAAGTTGCAGATCACTTGCTGGTCCACGGACTGCAGAAGAGTTCTTGTTTTGAAGGGGAGAAACTTGACTTTTATGAAGTCATACTCTGTCTAAATCATCCAGAAAGGCTGGAGGCTGTGCCAAGCATAGTCCATCAGAAGAACTCACCTTTCATACAGTTGGTTGTCAGAAAGATATTTCGTAATGGTGGCTGTGAACACCTTGTGCAGCCATTCCATGAGCAATTGCCTTGTGACCCAAGCTTTCACAATGCCTCTTCACATGACCAGTAGTCTGGCCTTGTTCACATTTTGGAACTTGAATGAGGGGTCTGGGAATGGCACACCAGTAGTGGTGTACCATTACTTCAGATCAGCACATGCATTCACACACAGCAAAGTGGTCATTCTGTCCTGTATGAATTTCTGGCCCAGCAGTACCTTTTCCCCCCACATGATATAAGTTCTGTTTGATATCTTCTTCCAGAAGAGCCCTATGTCATCACAATTGAACACTTGTTGAGCAATGTATCCTTCTGCCTTCATGAATTCTGTGAATTCTGTCTTGTAGGCTTCTACACTTGACTTTTTAGAACTGGAAGCCACTTGTCTGGTGGAATTAACGAGCCACTCTCCACTGGCTTTAAATTCATCACTTGCTGCATTCATAGAGGGGTTTTATTGCAGTAAAACACTGAAACTTCCTGGCTTTTTCACAGATTATGACTTCACCGATGCAACACCTACCAGCTGTTTCCCATTATCTTAGCTACTTTTCTCGTTGCAGAGGCAGAATACCTGACACTCAAAGTTAAAGTAGGAAAGTTTTATTTAGATCACTTTTGGGAACCCTGTGGCTCATCAGCCAACAGCATAAGTCTACACATCTCAAACTATTTGGTCATTGTTGTGCCTCTTCTTTCCATTGTGGTTGGTACACGTGCCTTGCCTTTGTGATTAAGTGCTGCCGCTGGACCTCTACAACTCCAGGATCTAATTAAACCCATTGCCCTTACATTTCCCAATTGAGTAACTGAGGTGCCCATTATAAATTTTGGCATGTAGGAAAGAGTAATGACAGGGCACCTCAGGGATGCTGATACTCCCCTCATCACTAGATTTAAGTGCAAATGAATAGAAACCTATTTCAAATCATAGTAACAGGGAATCATGGCTCTCAATCACTTCGTGGATTTGAGCCAGCTTACAGATCCAAAACCTCTTGAATGAACGGGAAGCTGGTTCCCCTTCTATGTGTCAGGATTGGCCT
This sequence comes from Chinchilla lanigera, assembly GCF_000276665.1. Lineage (NCBI taxonomy): Eukaryota > Metazoa > Chordata > Mammalia > Rodentia > Chinchillidae > Chinchilla > Chinchilla lanigera. The sequence goes on along the minus strand of NW_004955529.1, from coordinate 1,308,960 downwards.
GAGAGTGACCTAACAGAAACACTGAACTGCTCAACACAAACAATGGACTCTTACTGGCTCTGGGCTTGCCCTTGGTAAACAAGAAGCCAGGCAATACAAAATTTAATGTTAGGCTAATGTCCCCCTGCACTCCCCTGACACCAGCTCTGTGTACCAGTCTGCACTGATTACCCTTACAGCCTTAAACTCAAGTATTTTATCCAGATTTTTTGAGATACTTTGAAATTGAACCCCCAACTTTAAAACCTATATGTACTCAGTTAACCCTTTAGACATTTGCTGATTTTCATTTCAGTGTCAGCTTGCCGGTACGTAGAGGAATAAAATCTGATCTTCCTCATAGCTTCAGTCTCTGGGTGGTTCCTCACGCACCATTATTACATCTGGTGCAAAGACTGGGATGGTGATAGGAGATACCTTTTAAAAAGGTACTCTTTTTTTTTTTTTTTTTTTAAAAAAGGTACTTCCTATCTCAAGCCTTTCCCACTGTGGCCACCCATTGAGACTGAGTCCAGCTCCAGCTCCAGTGTTCCAGGCAGCTCCCCAGTGCCCACCATGCTGGCAGCTTCAGATCAGGTGCACTTGTTCCCTTTTTGAGCTTCTAACTCTCTGTGCCTTTAAGACACCCTATGGCTATTGCCGCAGGCAGCTGCTTTCAGCTCCTGGAGCCACCTCTTTTAGCCCCGCTGTTTTTTACCTTGAAAAATTTAAGCCCCTTTGCTCTGAACCTCCTTTCTCTCAGCTGTCCACTGCTTCCCAGTTCCACTCTCTATCATGCTTGTTCAACACAGGATTAGTTTCCTCAGGTATACTAGGAAAGGCCAGCACCACAGGAAGTGGGGGTAGGGTTGCCTCCATCACTGTGGGAGGATCTCTTCCTCCGGTAAAATAATCTCATTCATTCGTGCCTGGGAGCTCAACATCCCCAGCTTCATCAAGAGCCTCCCAAACATCCCAGTTTATGAGATCCCATTCTTTTCTAATCAGTGCACTCAATTTTACTTGAGATATCCTTCAAAGGTAAGAATTAAACTTACACTGTATTTCAGCCAATCAAATTAGGTGGGCCTGTGTTTGGGTTTCTGCAGTGCTGGCCTGCAGCTAAAGGAGAGGGAATTATCTTTCAAATCACACGTAGAAACTTTTAAATTCTTTATGTGTACCTGTAGCTGGAAATTTGAATCTTTGAGCTCTTTATTTGCTTTCACTAATTTATCCTCATAGAAAACTTTGGATTTCCTCAGGAAATGCAAATTAAAATAACATTGACATTTCATCTCATCCCAGTAAGAATGGCTAGCATTAAGAAATCAACCAATAACAAATGCTGGTGAGGCTGTGGAGAAATAGGAACCCTTCTCCGCTGCTGGTGGGAATGCAGACTGGTGAAACCACTGTGGAAATCAGTTTGGAGATTCCTCAGAAAACTAGGTCTAGAGGTCCCATTCAACCCAGCTATTCCCCTTCTGGGTATTTTCCCAGAAGACCTGAAAACATCATATCACAGTGATATATGTGCACCTATGTTCACAGCAGCACCCAAATGTCCATCCACCGAGGACTGGATAAAAAAATTGTGGTACTTTTATATAATGGAATATTACTCAGCTATAAAGAAAGGTAAACGTGAGGCTTTTAGAGGTAAATGGTCACAATTAGAGACCATACTCATAAGTGAAGTAAATCAGAACTGTATGTGTAATCATCATATTGTCTCACTAGTGTAAGACATGAAAGAGCGAATAAAAACTAGTAGGTATGATAGACATTGTGAAATGAAAGGAAAATGCTCAAAAGTAAAGGGCAACTGGGGTATGGGAAATGAGAAGAGAAAGATGGGGAAATTATGTAAGTATGTATATACAGGATAGCTAACATAGTTGTACTACTGTCTTATATTTCTCTACAGAAAGGAACAGTTAATGATTACTTGTTTGAGCAATCTTGTATGTCTCTATTTGTTTTCCAGAGAAATGACTTTGAAGATAGCAATAAGTAATACAACAATCATGGTTAATTTCCTGCAACTTTGCCTGTAACTCTGTTTTGTTTGTATTGTTCTTACGCTATTTTGTAAATGGATGTCTGTTAATATGTTTTCCTTCTTTTATTTTTTAAAAATAAAAAAAAATTAAGAAAACTTTGGATTTCCTATGGATGTTTTTCACTCATTGTTTTCCTTCACTAGTTTATCCAGAGATGATAAAGCAACCAGACAGCATCATTATATTTCCCACTTTGCCAAAACCAGTCAGAAATATCATATATGGAGTTACTAAATTCCTTATGTCTCACAAGTAGTGAATTAGGGTAATCTAATTGGTCTATAATGCATGTTATTTTAAATACTTCACCCCAAGGACTTTCACTACTCCACACGGTATCTGGAGAGACTATGACATCTTTAAGTTTCATCAAATTAGAGAACCAACTCCAAGAATAACTCAAGCCATTAAAAATTTTGTGTTTGAACCTCTTTTTCTTTAGCTCCACACCTGGTATCAGAATTTGCATCAGCCATTGCTTACTTGGGAAACAGATTTAGTGCAATATATACAAATGTGTAAAAATGTATAAGATTGGCTTACAATGGTCACCAACAGTCGTGTGGAAGAGTGTAAAAGAGCTATCTGTGTGCTGGAGATCCAAAGGATCCACTCAAAGGTCTGGAGTTCACTGTAATGTCCCATGTGAGTCTGTATCAGAAGGCCAAATGGTCTGCAATGGAAGACTGGAGGTCTGTGCTGAAGACTGAATAGTGTGCACTGGAAGCCAGGAAATGACTTCCAAGTTGAAGGTGATGACTGGAGCTCCTCTGAAGAAATAGAAGTGAGCCTTTCTTCCTCATGTCCTTTTTATTCTATTCAGGCTGCAAACCTACTGGTTGTTATTATTCATACCCAGGGTAGGTCTTCTGTCTTCAGTAAATCCTTTCAGCTATATCCAGAGTTATGCTAATCTAATTTAGTTGGACATTTCTTACTGAAGTTGACACAGTCAGTTTACTATCACAAGGTTTAAAACTTAATTTTTCATGGTTAAAAAACAGAATAGTTTTTAAGCCTGTGATTACACATAAAATAAGAATAACATAAAGTAGAATGTTTGGGCTAATCAACATCCCCAAATTGTGATCATGTGACATCGTTTAGTGCCTTGTTCACTCGGCTTGGTCAACACATGTCAAGAAATATTTCCATAAGACATCCTGCATCTGCATAGTATATCAAAATTAAAGAACCACACAGCAATGAAGAGCCAAAAAAATGAAAAAGTGAATTCAAGAAGGTGACTCAAATAGCAGAGAGTTCATTCAAAAGTTTGAAGTTCAATAATAGGTCTTAAGTACAGTTTGCTCAGAAAGTGTAAGAAAAGTTAAGCTCCTGGTCTAGGAGTAATAGTCTTACTGAGCAAGTTTTGAAACATGAACTCCAGTGCTAAAGTAGATACAAGCAGAAATGGGAATCAGTATTTAAAAACTTAACAGGAACTGCCATAGGTAATTCATGAGCTGGGTTCTTGAGGGCTCTTATCTATTTAGTTGTTAGATTGTAAGGAGATACAAGTATCCAGGATTGTAAGGAGATACAAGTATCCAGAAGGAGGGGACAGAATGGCCAGGATGATCATGGTGAGATGATTTGGAGAGCTGTGAACAATAAGTTCATACTGGTTGGCAGAAAAATATTTCAAAATGCTTAATAACTGTGTTATGGTTGATACACTGTGTCAACTTGAGGAGTCCAAAAATTAACTAAGGCCAAGGTTTTTACATTGTAAGCATCTTTACCTTGTGGAAGAGGAGAGCACCAGAGATGGTATGGGTGTGGGCAGATAGCCCACATATAATATAAAGGAGGAAATGAGGCTTACTTTTCCTCCTTTTTTGTTTCTGCTGCTTTTGCTATCTTGTGCCACCTTGAAGTATTGCCTCTGTGCCCTGCTACCCTGTCTTGGAGCCAGCTGATTATAGATTAAAACCTCCAAAATCTATAAGCTAAATAAAGCTTTTCTTCCTTAATTTTAGGCATTGGGTGTTTTGTTTCAGCAACAACAACAGCAGAGAAAACTAAGACAGAATCTGATATCAGGAGTAGGGTCATTGCTGTGACTGTACCTGACCGTGTGGTTCAAAAGCCGTTGGAAATGGTTTTGTGGAAACTGTTTGAAAAGGTTCAGAGACTTCACCTGAAACAGAAGCATTGGAATGCCTTCGACTGTTCTGTGTGGGACATTCTCATCAGAGCTCAGAAGACCAAAAGTCTAATAAAAGTCCTACCAGTGAATATCAGGTTTGGGAGGTTTCTTCTGTGAAGAAGGACTGCATTGGTTGTTGGAGTCCAGACGATATATATTAAGGCTTGGCAAAATGTTTGTCTGCATTTTGCTTGTGTCCAGAGACTTTGCCTAAGACTGAGATTAAGGGTGGTGGACTAATTAATCTGGCAGAGAAAATTTCAAGGCAGTTAAATGTTGAGGCAGTGGCATGGCTATTGATGGGGGCTTTTAGCCAGATTTATGTTGAGAATCAAAAACAGAGAGCCCAGGAAGATGATTTAAAGCGTTGTGAGTTTGGTCAAAAAATAAAAACTCCAGTCAAGCTGTGGACTACAAAGATAGAGCTGAGGAAATCTTCATAGCAAAAAAGGGACAGGAAAATAAAAAGATGGCCTGAGGGCATCACTAGGAACAGAAAGTCTCCACCTTTTGCAGCTTCAAATGAGCAAAAGTGAAAGATTTTGCTTTGAGAAGAAAGCCACAGGGCATCATGTTCCAGAGTGGTGGCAGCATAAAAAATTTATTCCTCAGAATCAGGTTCAGAGTACTCAGCAATTCAGGCACTCAAAACCTACAGCCAGGAAAGAAAAAAGTCTGGCTACTGCTTCAGCTGGCAGATGACCTTGGCATTATCCATGTGGCACTGGTTTTAGGTGCATGCATAATGCAAGTGTTCTGAGTTTAAAAAGGTTTTCACCTAGATTTCAAAAGGCCTGGGAGGCCAAGCAGTGTGCCTCTGAGAGGGCAATATGTAAAGCGGTGAGTGTAAAGCAAAGGGTGCAGTGAGGACCCCAAAAGTTTATAAAAAAAACAAAAGCGTGGATTGTCTAAGAAAAGCTGCAAAGAGAGAGCAAAGCAGGCCCAAGAGAAAAGCCATGGGTGCTCTAGCCATCAAAAGTGCCATAGAGGTGGAGCCTCATGGAGCTCACACTTTGCCACAGATTGCCTCGGATTTTAAATGTAAAACTGCAGGACTTAATGTTTGCCCTGCTAGGTTTTGGACTTGCTTTGCTACCATTCCTTTGTACTTGGGGAATAAACATATTTATTTTGTGCTATTGAATGTTAATATTGCCTAACTTTCCATTTTTACAAAGGCTTGCAACTAAGAGTTTGCTTTAAATCTCAGAAAAGACTCAAAACTTAGACTTTTCAGCAGTGGTGAAATTGTTAGAACTTTGACAACTGTTGCAGCTGGATTAAATGCCCTTTGCATTAAGGGACGTACATGAGTCTTTGGAGGAGGCATGGGTAAGATGTTATGGTCCTAATGTAATATAATGTTGATAGACTTAACTGGTTCTTAAGGATTTTTAAAGTTGTGTTATTCATGTTGTAAAATGATAAGAATAATGTCTTTCTATCTGAAAACTGGTTTAAAGAAATGTCTCTGCTTGCCAAGTTGACAAGGGGTGGATTGTTATGGTTGATACATTGTGTCAACTTGAGGAGTCTAAAAGCTCAATTAAGTGATTCATCAGGAGGCCAGGGTGCTTACATTGTAAATATCCTTACCTTTTGGAAGAGAAGGGCACAAGAGATGGTGTGGGTATGGGCAGATGGCCAGTATGCAATTTAAGGGAGGAAGAGAGGCTTGCTCCTCCCCACCTTTTTGTTCTTGCAGCTTTTGCTGTCTTGTGCTGCTTTGAAGTGCTGCTGCTCTGCCCTGCCATCCTGCCTTGGAGCCAGCTGATTATAGACTAAATCCTCCACAAACTTTAGGCTAAATAAACCTTTCCTTCCTTAATTTCGGGCATTGGGTATTTTGTCTCAGCAACCAAAAAAGTAACTGAGACAAACTACTATAGCCACACTGATGGATATAAAAATAACAGTTCTAGAAACAAAATTCAGACTAGATTACGAATAGACCAAGCAGGTGAAACTATCATCTGCATGCTTACACCTTTCATGGCTCTAAAATTGAACTATGATGATTTACTACTGCTCTCTGATTGTATATCAGCTAGACTATAAGCTCAGTGAAAAATAAGAATTGCATTAATTTATGTCTAGTACATACTACAGTGATCAGTAAATATTTCCATTATAAATGGAGATTCAGACAGGTTATTTTTTAGTACCTGGAATATGCTGAAAATATGTCTCTTGGAAGAAAACTTTTAGGTCTTATTATTGTCTTGAAGACATGTTTCGAACTCAAACTTGTCCCATAATATTAGGACACAAATAACAATTCTTAAGTTTCTCATAAGTAGAAGACTACTACAAGTGTGTTCTACAATGATATAGATTTTTTTAAAAAAGAATTGAATTCCTAGAGAAAAAGGATTCTGAACTGTTTCCTAAACTTAAAATTCTACTTAAATTTTATTTGGCAGAAATAGGTCCAGTTTAAAATAGTAGAGGAATATAAATTTCAGGAAGTAGGCTATCTGTGAACTTCAATCACTTAAAAGAAATTGAGATTTTTGACAGTTTTGTATTTCTGATGATATAGAATCTCCAGTCATTTGAGGAAGTCAAAAACAGAACTATATTCCACTTCTGTAAACTACAAATTTCTCAGCTCTAAATAGAAATAGCAGAACAATTAAAAGAGCTGTTCATAATAATAATTTGATCATTTTAGAGGCTAGTTCATAAAATTTAACAAATGATGCAATGTATTTACACTGCAACATCTACTAAAACCAAAACATAATAGTAAGTCTATTTGGGGCTGGATATGTAGTTCTATGATAAAACATGTGCAGGGCCCTGGGTATGGTCCCTGCCACTACAAAAAAATTACAAATTTCTGCTAGGCCTTGTGCATTCAGAAATATGATTGTGTATAAAAGTTCCAAATTGTCCAGTTTTTCTTTGTACCAGGAGTAGAACTCATGACCTTGCACTTGCCAGGTAGGCACTTGAACCACTGAGCTATATCCCTGACACTAAATTGTCCAGTTTTGAAAGGAGAATTTTTTGTATTTTTAATATTAGGAAAACCATTTTGGCCAACATATCTTTTTTGTTGTTGTTTCAAATAACTACTCCATCTTTCATGGATTTTCACACATACATGACCAATTGACTAACTTTCCATGCAAATGACTAGTCCTGAATAGACTAAATCACTTTAACTTGCTGAATTTTTCCTACATGAAATGAAAACTACACTTAACTGCACAATTTTCCCATGTTTTGCACATGATAATGCTCTTTAAAACATCTCTTCACCTTGGAGCTAAGCAATTAAGTAGTAATACTGTGTTAGCTGAATTTACACCATGAAAAATAAATTCTTTGCAGTTGGTTATATGCATATATTTCAGTATACTTAGTTTTACATTCTTTACAACTTAGGATCTATCTACTTTATTTCTAATTTTCAAATACAAGGTTTATATTTTATTTTAAAAATAAAAGAACAAAAACACATTAACAAATAAGCAGTCATAAAACAACAATGAAAACAATAGAAGCAATACAGAATTTCAGATAAGGTGATAGGAAATTAACAATGGTTGTTGTATTAAATATTGTTATCTTCAAATTTGTTACTCAGTTAAACAAGTGTAGGCATGTAAGATTGATCAAACAATTAAACATTAACTGTTCCTTTCAATAAAGCAGTAAAAGTCCATAGTACAACTCTCTTAGCTATCTTGTGTATATATTTTTTTTCCTTCTTTCTTTTTCTCTTTTCCCTCATCCCAGTTGTTCTTTCCTTTTGAGCAGTTTCTTTCCCACTCACAATATCTATTATACCTTTCAGACAAATATCAGTTTTAATAATATCTTGAAAGTCTGCTTATGACTTTGAAAATACCATGGCACTGTTAACTCTTGTGTTAAAAGCTTGAGGAAGAGTAGCTTCTTTTGGAAATTAACCCATCAGACAGATCAAGCCTGAAAGTTCCAGGAATCCAGGGTAGCCACTATATCTTGAGTGAGTTTTGATGTTTCAAGGATTATCCTGACAAGCATTACCCAAGATTGAGACAAGCCCTTTCTGTGACCTATAATTGTTACCTGAGATCCAAAGACAGAATATCAAGTAAACTGATTTCTATGGGCAGGTAGCAGCACTCTATTAGGCATCATTCTTAAACTCCTACACTTATCCATTGTGGAAACAAGATGATCATTACCAACTGTTGAGTCAATAACATTCACCATTTTTTCTAGAATCACAAAACTAATACTATTACTCCTATAACACTGAAACAGACAGAAACATTACTACATTTCAAAAAATATCTTGAAAGGGTTCAGAACTGTCAACCCATAGTGAAAAATAGAATGAAGAATGACTATGTGCATCAAAATTATGTTAAATCATAGCATATGCATAATTCATTCAAACATTGAAGTTAGCACGTATGAGGTCAGGATAAAACATAATAACAAATTCCTTATCTTTCCTCGTTTGACTATTGCATTCAATTGTAGGGAATTTTAATTATAAATGAGTGTATTTGCATAATGAGCATTTTAGGAGGGGGAAATATGCATAAGCAAATGTTAAATCTGAGTACAATGAAATACATTTAATAGTGGTTAAATACTGTGACTGTACACAGTATTAGGTAGCCTCAAAACAATAAATGGATCTGCTTCATAAAAGTATGAATTCATATTACTGTACTTAGAAAAATTATGTAAATCAGAAATGTTAGCCAACATTTAATTTACTTTGGAAAGTATAAAGTTTACTATCACTGTATCATCACTTTAGTAGCTCATATCTAAAATGTACAGATTTAGCAAAAACACTACATATATAACACTATATATATAACACTATATATATACACTATATACATATATAGTAGCTCATATCTAAAATGTACAGATTTAGCAAAAACACTATATATGTAACTATATAAACACTATATATATAACTATATATATAAACACTATATATATATGTTTTATATATATAGTTATATATATATAACACTATATATATAAACACTATATATATAGTTATATATATATATATAACTGTTTTTTCAGTATCTACATGACACTAAATCAGGTTTTGCAAGAACTTTACTCATTGTCTCTCCAGAATCAAAGTCAAATTGATGGAAATCAATTGAGGTGACAATGGAAGAGGCTGAAAAAAAGGAATCATGAGGAGGAAAACAAAGATAAATTGGGGATACTTATTTTTAGATCATAAAATTTTGAAGGGAGCAAAAATAAATTAAGGAACACGAGGTCAAAAAGAAAATACTATTACAGTGCTGCGGTGAGAGTATATAAAATTTTTAAAAGACAAAAGATAACTGAAGGAGAATATATGATTGTTAATACACAAATCTTTATAATGCAATCACACAAATTCCACAATTGGAAAGTTTTTAATTTTATTTGACAAGCAAGTATATATGACAATCATTTTACTATTTCTAGAAGTGTGAGCTATAAGTGTGGTACGTTGTTTCCAAACTTCAATAATCAAAGCATTCCATAAGATATATTTTGCAAATTTATTTCTTTTAAATCACAACATTTCCATAACATCCTACTGAATTTTGTTGTAAACCAGGATCATGACTATGGATAATGGGAATAGTGTATCAAGTTGCCAAGGAGTCTCTTTATTACTACATAATTGTTCTCTATACAGTTTTATCAGTCCACGTGCTTTTTGTTTTCCCATCTCTAAAGACAGCCAGTAATAATAATGATGTAAAAAAGTGGATGACTGTCCCAGAAAAGTTCAAAACATAAAATGTTAGCACCAGAAAATTTACCATTTTTCTTAAGGTTTCTTTCAATTTTCTTTCAAATATCATTTAAATCCTATTTTTACTTAAAGTGTTTTCTGTTGTGTAGGTCCCCAAACCACAGTCTAATACATATGGAAATTATATATACATATATGAATATGACACATGAGCACATGATTTCCCCTAGACTATTTTTATTGTCATTATGAAAACTCCTATATGTCAGAAATAAAATGAATAACATTTAAACATTACTCATAGGTCTGCAATCATTTTTGTGGAGAAATAAATTCCCCTTGGTCATACAGCTTCTAGTTGCCTTTTTTGTAACTAAACAAATTGTGCACTCTTCATCCCACTTTTGTACTAAATTCAGCTAAATTATCATGGGGTAATAGATTTGGAGTGCCAGTGGGAATTAGTTAGATAAACACACATAGAACATACAAATTTCAATGTGGCAATAATTACAATGTCAAAAGAGTAAGAAAATGTAATATTAAAGCCTATTTATTACAGTTTTCTTCTATTAGAATTCAGATGTACCATGAGTGAAACCAGTTTTCAAAACAAAAGTTAACAACTACATGTCAAAGAAGATCAAATGTGACATGGTAAGCCAAAGAAGACTTGTTAATGTAGGCACTGAGGTTAGTCCGATCAGCTTACAGTTGACTCCCATTGTAGATATGATACAAGTTTCCTATTTGCCTCATTTGATATTTGTAAGTGGGGAGTGCTGAATTCAGAGCTGTTTCCCTGGGAAATGTTAGCAAGTTTCTGTATTGCTAAAGAGTTCAGGACAGTTTCCTGAGCTTTATATTCCTCTGTGTTCTGTTCTTGAGATATTTGAAGACTAGTGTGATTTACATTATTCATTAGCAAATCTGAAGCCATAAGATTGGTTATGGAGCAAGACTTTGTAAGATTTTCTTCCAAAAATTGTTTGTAGAGTTCACTGACCTTTTTTTCCATATAATTATTAAGTATAGAATTAGAGACAGGCTGCTTATAAAACAACATACTTCTTTCGCGAAATTCATCCCCATTCAATAACTTTGAAATGGAAGTTTTCTCTAGAGGCTCAATAATGATAGGGGAATGATCCAGTGGTATATCCACTGAAAATAAAGGGGGACCATTAAAAACATCATCATTTACATGTTCCACAAAGCCACTTGAATCATATATGTTCCTTACATGGTCACCTCCAATCTGTAGATCAGGATAATTCCAGCAAATACTTGTACATGAACAGGATCGATATAAATCCAATTGTTTATCAATTGATTCTCTCTTTGGAACGGGTAATGCAAGAGACACATTTCCTGGAACATGTGCAATTTTACATTTCACAATGGATAACTCATCCACAGATTTTACTTGATTTGTAATATTACTTTGTCCTGCAATACTTCCTTTCATAACATTTTTTTTATTGTCTGTCTTATGAGGAGCAGGTAAATTGTCTTCTATATATGAGAGCTGATTTTTCCAAGTTTCTTTTTCATCATTTGAGGTCTTCTTACATGTCAGTGGTTTACAAAATTTTGTGTATTTCTGTTCTTTGTATAGGAGTTCAATTAGAAAAGCTTCTCCAAGCATTTTATTTCACAGGATTTCTAAAATGAAGTGTAGATTCCTATAATATGAAAGAACTTGTTAAGATAAAGTACATTAAAATGCAAATAAGAATGTACTCATATTAAACCAACGTGCTTCAGAAATATAGTGTTGCTAGAACGATAGAGAATAGGTGTAGTAATAAAAAGATCCAATTCTGCCCCTAACTTTTTAGCACTGATTTATTTCCAGAACTCAATTTTCTCATCAATTAAATAACAGTACTACTTTCACTACCTTCTTCATAGGACTATTATTCAAAGTATAATATATGGTGCTTGATATGTTAAAAAACTACAAATTTGTACACATAGAATTATTATTTTCAGCTGTCTTTTAGGATTTGTGTAGAAATGACTAAATTGCCTAACTCATTTCCCAAGAGTCTACTTAAAATGGAGTCTTCTTTATGACATTCACTTGCATTGTGCTTTTAATTAATGCCATTGGAAACATAAATTGGAAACATTACTACACCTTAAAATGTATACAAGGTGTGGAAATTATATACTTCTTAGATCCATGAAAACTTTCTGCTTTATGTAAATATAGCCATTTACTTTCCTATAATGTGTGTGCAAGTTCATTTCTCAATTTACTTCCATTCTTTTATTCTCCTTTCATTCTTCCTGTTTTACTCCCTCCTTCCTCTCTTCCTCTTTCTTCCTTTTTCTGTCTTTTTATTTCTCCTTTCTTTTTTCTTCCTTTTCCTTCTTTGGACTCAAATCTTACTTCCCTAAGCACATATTTTAATCTTTTGCATGGTTCTTTCTTACAATTTTAAGTCTTTCAGTTTTCATTATAATATATCACAATTCTACAAAGGTATAAGAAGAAAAAATAGACTTGATTCAAAAAAGATTTCTCCTCTTACAGACTTATAGCAGTGATGGTGAACATTTAAAAGACTGAGTGCAGGGGGCTGGGGATTTAGCTCAGCGGCAAAGCGCCTGCCTGGCAAGCGCAAGGTTGTGAGTTCGGTTCCCGGTACCGGAGAAAAACCAAAAAAAAAAAAAGACTGAGTGCCCAAACTGCAATCCAAAACCCACTTATTTATCATACAGTGCCAAAATTACAATTAAATACTGAGTTTTGATTTTAGCAAAAGCATCAGGTGTTTTCTGATGCTTAGTGGCTGGGACACCTTGGCTTGTGTGCCACCAGAAAGGGCTCTGTGTGCCCACTGGGCATGCATGGGTTTTCCACCACTAATCTATAGTTTCTACTATAAATGGTATCAAGAAATCTACTTATACTTATATTTAAATAATTTTTGCAGAAAACAAAACATTATAAATACAAAATATATAAGAATTTAAACTCACCTTTTCCAAGGGTCAGGATACCTAAAGATTTTGTCTCCTGAAATTCCAATAGTCCAAATGAAGCAATATATCTTCTGAGTTATTTGTGTCTCAGCTTCTGGTTACACCTCAGGAAGATAGCTTTAACCACATAAAATTGTTCTCCTTTCCATTCATACCCTGGGACTGAAACAAACTCATATGACTCATATGACGTGTTATGTGGATTTGTCATACGTGTGGTTTGGTAATGATCACATAACAAAAGAGGATCTTGAAAGAGTTATTCAAGTTGAAAATGGTAGTAACTGTGGGAAAATGTTAACAACAGTAATTTTTTCATGTGCATGAAGGTAGAGAGGTATTGTTGTTTTTAAGAAGAAAAGTAGGGTGATTATCATTATAGTATATCACAATAAATAATTTGAAATAACTCAAAAGACCACAAATAAGAGAGTGCCAAAATAAATTATGATTCATCTATAACATGAGATGATAAATTGAGCATGTTTAATGATATAATGTTAAGCATCAATTGAGTAATTTCTACAGTCATTTTAAATGTTCTATATCTATGATTTAATCTAAAGCACACTCTAGTAGCCCCACTTTACAGTTAACAGAGAGAATTATTATATACTTTTTGAAGGTCACAAAACTGTTAAATAATAGCACTAGGATTATAAACAGGCAATTGGATTCAGAGCTCATGCTCCTAATCACTACACTATATTTCCTGGTTATATGTATAGAGTGTAACTTGTAGAAGAGTCACTATCATATGGTTCTGTTCCATCATGAACTGTGTGTTCCATGTACCAAATACATCTTTCTAAATAATTCACTCAAATGAATTTTAGGATTGTTTCCTCTAATTCTGTGAGTATGCAGTCACTCTTTTGATTGGACTATATTAAATTGGTATAGTAATTTTGGAAGTATAAACATTTTCACTGTACTGATTCTTCCTACCCAACAACAAGGCATATATTTCCATGTTCTGATGTACTCTTTCCTCTCTTTTTTCAAAATACTGTAGTTCCCAATGTAAAGGTCTTTTACTTCCTTCATTAGATTGATTCTGAAGTATTTCATTTTTCTCTGATGCTATGGTGAAGAGTGTGGTTTCCCCACTGTGGAAATCAGTTTGGAGATTCCTCAGAAAACTAGGACTAGAGGTCCCATTCAACCCAGCTATTCCTCTTCTGGGTATTTTCCCAGAAGATCTAAAAACATCATATCACAGTGATATATGTGCACCTATGTTCATAGCAGCACAATTTGTAATTGCTAAATTGTGGAAACAACTCAAATGTCCATCCACAGAGGACTGAATAAGAAAATTGTGGTAGTTTTATATAATGGAATATTACTCAGCTAAAAAGAAAGATAAACTCAAGGCCTTTGTAGGTAAATGGTCACAACTAGAGACCATACTCATAAGTGAAATACATTAGACCTGCATGTGCAAGCACCGCATTGTCTCACTAGTGTAAAACCTGAAAGAGTTAATTTAAACTCGGAGATATGATAGACATTGTGAAATGA
>NW_004955529.1:1288677-1289872 GCF_000276665.1 Chinchilla lanigera | reverse complement strand
CAAAGATATTCAGTAAAATACTAGTAAACAGAATGCAGCAAATCATCAAGAGGATTATAAACCATGACCAGGTGTGATTCATCCTAGGCATGCAGGGATGGATCAATATAAGCAAATCAAAAAATATCAACATATCAACAGATCTAAAAACAAAAACTGCATGATCACCTCAATACATGGAGAACAAGCTTTTGACAAAGTCCAACACTCACTCATGATAAAAACCCTACAAAAAATCAGAATAGATGATCTTTACATCAATCTGATCAAACCCATCTAAGACAAACCAATAGCCAATATCATACTAACTGGGCAAAAACTGAAAGCTTTCACTTTGAAAGCAGGAACAAGACAAGGATGTCCCTGTCACCACTCTTATTCAGTATAGTTCTGGAAACATAAGTCAGAGCAATTAGGCAAGAGAGAGAAATAAAAGGAATGAGGACAGGAAAGGAAGAAGTAAAATTATCATTATTTGCGGACAACATGATACTCTACATAAAAGACCCTAAAAACTGCTCCAAAAGACTTTTAGAATTAATAAACAAATTCAGTAGCATAGCTGGATACAAAGTTAACACTCAAAAATTAATAGCCTTCATATACACAAACAACCTACACACTGAGAGAGAAATTAAGAAAACCATACCTTTCAGGACAGGATCCAAATATTGAAATACTTAGGAATCAATCTAACAAAAGAAGTAAGAGATCTATACAGTGAAAACTACACTACTCTGAAACAAGACATTGAAGAAGATTTTAAAAAATGGAAAGACATTCCTTATACATGGATAGGAAGAACAAAACTTGTGAAAATGGCCATAGTCCAAAAATTGTTAGACATATTCAGTGCAATCCCAATCAAATTACTACTAATATACCTCACAGATCTAGAGAAAACATTCCTAAAATTCATCTGTACCCAGAAGAGACCCAGAATAGCAAAAGCAATCCTGGGAAATAAAGGCAAGGCAGGAGGCATCATAATCCCTGACTTGAAATTATACTACAAAATACTGTGATAAAATTAATATGTTATTGGCATAAAACAGGCCTGAGGGTCAGTGGAACAAACTGGAAGATGTAGACACAGCTACAAACACACTCAGCCACCTTATCTTTGACAGAAGGGTCAAACATGTTCACTGGAAGAAAGATGGCCTCTTTAATAAATGGTCCTGGACACAGGCTC
>NW_004955529.1:1276633-1288577 GCF_000276665.1 Chinchilla lanigera | reverse complement strand
TGGAGTCTTCTATGTAGTATCACTTCATCTTCAAATAATGGTACTTTAACTTCTTCTGTTCCTAGCCTTATTTCTTTAATTTCTTTCTCCTGTCTAACTATTCTGGCTAATGTTTCCAAAAACACACTGAATAGGAGAGATGATAGTGAGCATGCTTGAATAGCAAAAGCAATTCTAAGTAACCAAGCAAGACAGGGGACTTAACAATCCCTGACTTGAAATTATATTGCAAAACTACTGTGATAAAAACAGCATGGTACTGGCAAAAACAAATAAACACAGACCTGAGGACCAGTGGAAGAGATGAGAGATACAAAAACAACTCCAAATACACTCAGCCACCTTGTCTTTAACAAAGGTGCCAAGCACTTTCACTGAAAGAAAGATAGTCTCTTTAATAAATGGTGCTGGAAAAACTTGCTTTCCATATGCCAGTGATTAAACCTAGACCCACATCCCGCACCACACACTAAATTAAAAGTTAAATAGATCAAAGATCTAAACATTAAAGTAGAAGCCCTAAATTGACCTGAAGATAGAATAGGGAGATCTTTTGAAGATATAGGCAAAGACTTCATGAAAAAAAATGATCACACAAGAAATAATACAAAGAACCTGAAAGAGTAAATAAAATCTGAATGGTGCAATAGATATTGTAAAAGGGAAAGAAACTGCTCAAACAGGAAAGAACAACTGATACCATGATGGTTGCATAAGAGAAAAAAAAAGAAAAAAGGAAGGGAAAATAAATATATGCACACACACAAAAGATACCTGAGATAATTTACTAGTTTCTATTGGTGTACTGAAAAGAACAGTTATTGTATAATTGTTTGATCAATCTTACATGCCTATATCTGATTATCTGAGTAACCACTTTGGAAATAACAATATATTATACAGTGGGTATTGTTCGTTTCCTTTCACGTTGTTTTGAAATTCTGTATCATTTTTATTGTTTTTATGTTGTTTGGTTTATGTCTTTGCTTTTGTTATTTTGTTTTTGTTCTTTTCTCTTTAAAAGAAAAAAAAATATATGTATATACAAGGATAGCTGAGATAAGTGTATTGTTGATGTCTATTTGTTTACTGAAAGGAACAGTTAATGATTAATCCTTTTTCTTGACCAATTTTGCAAGCTTCTATCTGATAATCAGAACAACTGATTTGAAGACAACAATATGCAATATAACAGCCATTATTCAATTTCTACCATCTTATTTAATGAAGCTCTGTATCATTTCTAATGTTCTTATTATATGCTATTATCTGAAATTGTTTCATCAATATTTCATTCTTGCATCTGGCAATCTGAGCAATTTTGCTGAAGATAACAATATGTAATATAACAACCACTGTTAATTCCTATCATCTTGTTTTGAAATTGTGTTTTGAAATTTATTGTTTTTGTGTGGTTTTGTTCTTGTCTTCATTGTTGTTATTTTGTCGTTGCTTTTTTCTCTTTAAAATAAAAGAAATAATACAAAGAATCAACAGTCTCATCTTATTAAGGAGCTTTAGAGGGGCTGGAGTTATAGCTCAGTTGCATAGCACTATCCTGACAAGTGCAAGGTCCTGAGTTCAATTCCTGGTATAAATCAATCAATCAATCAATCAATCAATCAATAAATAAGCTTCACAGCAAAAGAAACCACCAACAGAATAAAGAGACAACCCACAGAGTAGGAAAAAAAATTGCCAACAGCTCTTTGGGACTAATATCTAATCCAAAAGTGGTCATCTGAAATAGATAGACTCTTCTCAGATGAAGAATTACAAGTGGTAAATTAGACATGCAAATTAAAACAACATTAAATTTTCTTCTCACCCCAGAAGGAATGGCTATTGTCAAGAAATCAACCAATAACAAATGCTGGAAGGGCTCTGGGGGAAAAGGAACCTCTCTACTGGTATTCAGAGTGTAGGCTGATGTAACTTCTGTGGAGGTCAATGTGGAGATTACTCAAAAAACTGGTAGTAGCAGTTCCATCGGACCTGGCTGTTGCCTGCCTTGGTATCTTCTCAAAATAATTAAAAGCACAGAGTGATGTATGAACTCCCATGTTTATAGCAGCACACTTTGTACTAGCTAAATCTTGGACACAGGCAAAATGCCCATAACTGGATGGATGGATAAAGAAGATGTATTTTTATGAAATATAGTACTACTCTTCTATAAAGAAGGATAAACTTGAAGGCTAAATTTTAAGTAAATGGATGCACCTTGAGAAAATACTCTTATGTGAAATAATCAGACATATGTACTTAAATATTGCACTGTTTCTCTGTTGTGAGAAACTGAAAGTATAAATAAGGAATAGAATATATAACAGATATTGTGAAATGGAAAGGAAAAGTTCAGATAAAAAGGGGAACGATGAGAGGGGAGGGAGAAAAAGAAGGGAAAAATAAGAGAATAGTGAAGATAGCAATATGAAATATAATAACCATTGTTAATTTTCTATACCTTCTTTTGAAATTCTGTATCATTTCTATTGTTTTTATTCTCTTTTTTAAAAAGAAGAAAAATGGAAACAAAGCTTTTCTAAATAAAGGGGGGAAGAAGATTTGAAGAAAGGGTAGGGGAATAGGAAAACAAGAAGAAGCAAGATATATCAAAGTACAAATTCCTTATGATAAATGTTATCATTATGTATATCTACAATGTACTAATAAAATGAAGAAAAAGTAAATAAATAATTCACACAGTAGGGGAAGTAATGTATACCCATTCCCCAAAATTAAGGCAGTTATTATGTACCACAAACATATAATAATAAAAAACTAAAAAATAAATATCTCACACATGCTAATTTAATCCTCAAAACATCTCAGTAAAACAGATATTATCTATTAGAAAACTGAGGTACAGAAGAATTAGATCATGTGCCCAATTTCAGGCATCTGGAAATGTAGAGTCTGAGTTCAAATTTAGACAGTTTAGCAACAGAACCTGTGTGCTTAATATCTTTGCTGAAAAAAAAAAAATCTTTGCTGAACAGATTTTCTCCACTTTCTAATTGCCCTCAGACTCATAATCATGTTGGAGGGAAAAGATACAAATCCATCTGTTGATAATAGTTTCTCTTAGTGGAGAGTGGCAGAAAGTAGATAAAAGGCTAACATTACTCTTTACTCCCTATATTTCTATAAGGTTTGAATTCTTATACAACGAACAAGCATTATTTGAATGATTAAAACAATAAATCACACAAAGAACAAAAAAAACAGTATTATCTTCTTTGTAATATGTTTTGTCAATCTCCCCAGTGTCTCACCTATTTTTAGAATAATTGTGTACCCACATATCAACTGTCAAAGTGACTAGAAAGCATAAGCAAAATTCTGACACAGATGACATTTTGGGCTACAACTATTTATATAGCTTTTGATTTATAAAATTTTATAGTTTTAAATAATTATCATAAATGTCCTATAGAGTAGGTTAATTCCAGTTTTGTATGCCATATTTATCAAATTCTTTTAGGTTGTCAAAATTATCTTCTTACAAGGAATAATGTATTAACAGAGCCAAAGCAATGCCTCACAGTGAAGTGAGGAAACATGTAATAATCTCACACCAGAAATAGAATGAATAAAATTTAAAAAAATATTTTCTACAAATGCTTCCACAAAAGAATGTTGAAAGAAAATGGAAATCACAAATTCATCCTTCATTCGCTTCCCCAGTTGGTTATATCCCATTTGTTTTGCCTTTTTTATTCACCTGCTCTAAATCATAACAATACTGCATCTTTGAGATTTCTCTTTCACTGCTGTTTCCAAGCCTGTCCTTTTCTAATCTATTTACCATGTTAGAATGGACTGCCTTTTGCACAAATATGGTAAAATCTAAAAGATTTCTGATCACCCATAGATTAATGAGTATAGATGCAATATGGAGTACCTCAAAGTGGAGATTCTCTTGGCAAAGTTTGTACTTAATCTTCAAAGCCATCCTCAAATTATGATTACTTATAATTTTAAAAAAATGGAAAAGCCTAGGAATGATTAAAATGCAAGATCTAACATGAAACCATAAACACTTTGTTGACTTGCTCTGTTTATTTCCTTAGCCTCCACCTTTTATTCCTCAACCTGCTCCCAGAGCTCCAATTACCAGGTTGTTTTATGATTTCTTCTATCTAAAATTCCTTTATTCCTGATATTTACAGGAAACTATACATCCTTCAAGCTTCAATTTAGATATTAGTTATTTTCAGATGGATGCCTTGAACCAGCTAGTCTGGCTTAGATTTCTCTCCAGTAATTCCTGGAGAGAAATTTTCCTCACCTTATATTGTGATCTCTGTGGGTAAATATGTTTGATTCATTGATGTGTTCAGAAGCATTATGCAAAGATTCTGGGACTTATTACTACGGGTAATTACTATCATTTTGTAAGCTACCAATAACATGTTACATTGTGTGCCATGCAGTTTCACATATTCATTTACTCTTCACAATGATGCTGTTAGGTAAGTATCAGAAAATAATGTACCTAAAATTGAATTAATAAGTAATAGAGTCATATAATACAAATTTTTCTTAATTCAGAAGCCTGAACAACTTAGTGAGACTTTGTTTCAAAATTTTAAAAAAAGTAAAAATGGGCTGAGAGGGCTGAGGATATAACTCAGTGGCATAAGCGCTTGCCTGGCAAGCGCAAGATTCTGAGTTTATTTCCCAATACCAAAACAAACAAACAAACAAACAAATGGTCTGAGAATGTTGCTCAGAGGAAAGGCCCTGTATTCAATCAATAGTACAAACAAAACAAAATCTGGGTGAGGTTCTTTGACCCTTCACTTTTAATTCCATTACATGCTCACTTTTGACACTCCCCCCAAACTTTGAAAATATCTTCACTATCTACCTTTTACTACTAAAAATCCTAACAGTAAAACAAATGCTAGAAAATGAGTTGGAAATGTAGTGAAGAGGAAGCAGACATTTAAGCAAGAGGTCAGCCCTTTAAACAGGGGATAAGAAGAGGAAGTGCTAAGAGAGACAAAAACCATTGCACCTATTGCACCATATTGCAAAAGGTTGACTCCCAGAAGGGAAAGGCAGCCTGCAAAACACTTCACCAGGAAGGGAGGGTGGCAAGAGAAAGAAAAAAAGAACCTCCCTTGCTGTAGGGCTTGAAATGATGCCAAATGCAATGACCCAGGCTTGTAATTCCAGCACTTGGGAGGCTGAGGTAGGAGGATAGGAGATGTTCAAAGACAGTCTGCAATACATGGAGAGATCCTGTCTTTAAAAAAATTCATACTCATGTTCTGACCAATTCCATCTGCTCTTTTCTTACAAACCCAGGCATCACAAATTTTATTTCTTTTTTCAGCACATTGTACTTTGCCCATTTTCTCCTGCAAGTGTCTCTGGGTTTCATGCAGCTGGGCTGTGGTTACCAATACCAAAATTCTTTCTCCTACCCAAACACATAGGAAGGAAAATAGGAAGCAGGCCTATTCAACCCCTTTGTTTTTCACCTTCCTCCTTCCTTGAGTTTCACAGAATAGGACAGATAAAAGTACTGACCTAGTGTTTATCATCTCTCAAGTGTCCAGTCCCCCTCTCTCAAGCTGGTGGAGGGTTTCATCAGACACCCTCATTCCACAGAATGGGCACTCTCCTGCGCCACAGGGGTACTTGTTTCCCAGCCAATCCTGAGCTCAGGGTTGGCCTCGGGGGTTGGCCCTTAGCAACTGAGGAGAGAAGGGCAGAGCTTAGTATTATGACTTCAGGTAGCCTGAGTAAAACAGTGGCGAAATGATTGACCCAGAAATACTTCTGCAAAAAGTAGCCAGAGTGGAAATGATGAGTCCCATTAAAGTTTATTATACGAGTATATTATGCACTAAGCAGGTGAGTGAGAAGAAAAGGATCTCAGGAGGGAGCGTGGGGGGGTGAGTAGGGGAGAATGGAGTGAAGACTTTCTAGTTGAGGACTTCAAGATTTTACTGACTTTACCATACACTTTCTGCCTTAATTCTTCAACTCCTTACTCTAGAGCGTTCCAAGTGAGAAGTGCAAAGAACAGAAAAAGTGATGAATTCCATCAACTACTTGTGCTCTAAGAATTAATTGTTCTTGATAATTTCTGCAATTTTGAGCTCAATCACCTTAAAGGCTTCTAAAAATCTTGTTAATGTTTGTAATGTAAGAAATAAAGAACCCTGTCTAGGATGGGAGAGGAAAAATACCAGTGAGGGAATGGCAAAATTCTCAGAGAACACCCGGAAATTTCCCCAAAACTAAACATGTCTGAGAAATAAGTATATTTGCATAGATCATACATTTTTTATGTGAATTAAAGAGTAAATGAATTAGTCTTACCAGGCTGGAGGAAGGATTATGGGACAACATTATCCAAAAGAAACATAATGTCAGCCACATGTAATTTTAATTTTAATCATCATTTATTTATATATTTTACTTTATATTTGACACAGGGTCTAACTAGGTAGTCCAGGCTGGCCTTGAACTCACTATGTAGCCCAGCCTGGTCTTGATTAGTAGCCTTTGAAAAAACAGAAACAATCGACTAATTTTAACATATTTTATTTAACAAAATATCCAAAATATTACCATTGTGACATGCAATCAGTATAAAAAATAGAGATGTTATACATTCTCTTTTTCATATTAAGTCTTAAAAATGTATTATGGATTATGCACATCTAATATCATTTTGGAGTAGCCAGATTTCCAGTGCATACTAGTCACATACAGCTAGTGTTTATACTGGACAGCATGTTAGACATCACAGTGATGAGAAAACCATTATACGGCTAAAAACTTCATTCTGCATAGTTTTTGGAGAAGCATGACAACTCAATGACTCGGAAATGATTATATGGTTGACAAACATCACATACTTGCTGTTTTGGGTCACACACCATTAGACCTGCAGGAGGAATTATATTTTATCTTGGCCTAGAAGGAACAAATTTTTGCATAAAGCCTACTCATGTAGTTAATGTATTCTCCTGGGTTCCTAGGTACTAGGACACTATAACACTGAGTCTTTTTTTCTTTCATTTATTGTTTTTGTTTTTTGAGGCAGGTTTTTGCTGTATACTTCAGGTTGGCCTTGAAATCACTATGCAACCCATAACTTGCAGCAATCCTCCTGCTTCAGTTTCCTGAGTGCTGGGATTACAGGCATATGACACCATGCCCACTGCACAATGAGCCCAAAGAAAGATAACTATGAGATATTTGACTAGATCTGTTAACAGTGTGATTCAAGATTTTTGGCATAGTAATAACAGCCTGTAAGAAAATTACTTGAAAGAAATAAGAACCACAGTAGAAGCATCAGAAGGCTCACAAAATTATTGGTTCATAACTTTCAAACTGTAGAATAAAAATTATCTGGAGGGCTTGAAACAGATCATTCTTATCTGGGTGGCCCCAGACAAGAAATTGTGGTGCTGTAGATTTGACATAGAGTAAAGCTCATGCTGTCAGTCTGTGAATCACACATAAAATAAAACTGCTCTTGCCAACTGTTCTCTTAGTGGGTTCCTCTGAAAATATTTAGAAAAAAACTACCTCAAAAATGTGACTTAAGTCTCACGCAACTTGCTTTTGCAATTTTACAAAATTAAGAAAGTGGAAATACTGCATTTTGAAATGTCAGAAATTTCTTTGCTAACTGTTGGACATAGACAGTCTTGTAAGTGTGGCTGGATAATATTTTCAAATCGTGAAACAAAAATAATACTAATGCGCATATTCACTAAAATGCTGTTTGAATAAGTTAGAGTTTGTATTTGTGAAATTGTTTTAATATATTTTCTCATTCTAATACCAGAGGTTTTATTAGACAAAATTGCCTAAGGTTGTCAATTAAAAACATAAAATCCTAAACATTTATCTATGATTTATATTGTAGTTTTTTTTAAGTTGTGGTTACTAAATAAAATTACAAAATATCCAACTCTTACAATTTTATTTTATCCACAATGTGTATCAGGAGAGAGGACAATGCAAGAAATACAATCTATGAACATATGGCAGAAATTTAACAATTTACATGGGCAGAAGCAGTAAGAACTAGTCACTTTTTTATTTTAAAAATTAAAAATCTAACAAAACAACAATGAAGATGAAATCAAAGTAATATAAAAATAACAAAAGGCCACTTTTATTGATTCACATATTTGCAAATATTAATTCCACATGTATATTAATTTCATTTTTCTGTCTGATTTAGACTCTGATTTTGATTTAGAACTTGTGATAAACACTAAATTTAACAGAAGAGAAAATAGGCAAAAATCTTGAAGACATAGGCATAGGCAGAGAGTCCATAAACAAAACTCAGACCACATGGGAAATACTACAAAGAATCAGTGAATGGTATCTCACCTTATTAAACAGTATTGCTCAACTGACTGGATATCCTTCTCCTGTCTGGATGTCATCTTGTTTTCTTCTGTATTTGGCAGTTATTTTTGTATTTTGTATTTTGAGATTTTTATGTTTTCTTTTTCTATTTTTCTCTCCTCTCTTTCTCTCACCTCCTGTTACTTTCTTTTTTCCTTTGGTTCATTTTCATTCTCTTTCACTTTTTCCCTATCTTTTTTTTGAAAGTTTGGATTTCTTATATTTTTATTTTTTTTTTCTTTTTCAGTCTCTTCTATAAACTCACTTCTCTCTTTCCTCAACTACTTCTTGAATTTAAACTTTCAAGTGAGTAAACATTGTCTCTGCTCCCTCTGACCACTTTGTTATATTCTATTTTATTCTTTCCCTCCTGTGTCTTTCGGATTCCCAACCTTGGGTGATTATCCTTTATCTTCCAGTCCTCACTCTACTACATTTGACCTCATTCAACACTTTAGCCAATGCCCTAACCATTTTAACACCCTCTGCTTCTGACAGAAGGGTAAAATCACCTGACTAAGGGGAAAATCACTGCATACAAGTGCACAGTATATATCTACTTTTGGTACATCATTTTAGAGTTTAGTCCCATGGCCAGAGGTAACACGTTACTGGTTACCATAGTTTATCATTAGTTAAGTTGCATTTGAAGCTATTGTTATCACTAACTGTACTACCTTAGCCAGGATCTCTTACATGTTATAACAGTTTTTCTCCCTGTATGATAACACTGTGACTATATGAGGTCATGATCACCACCACAACTCAGTATCAAAGGATTAGGAACTAAGCCAAACAGTAACCTTGCATTCTTTGCAAACTGGGAAAGTAGGGCCTTGGGATAGCTATAAGAAATGATCTACATCTAGAAGACATCCCTGAAGAACAGACATCCTCTAAGGAAACCTTAATACTAGTGTAAGGCTATATATCATAAGAAACTGGCAAGTATCAACATAGAAAACAAAATATAAAAGAGAAAATAGAAACTGACAAGATGCAGAAGCAAAATGCAACCCCAAACAAGCAACCCACCCAGGACAATACCAGAAATTAAGGAGATAGTTGAAATGGGAAATCAATCACTGGAATGTTCTGAAATGATAGCAGTACAAGTGAAAAACTAAGTGGAAAAAGCTAACGAGAAAACAATCTCTCAGATACAGAAAGAAATAATGCTTAAAATCAAAGGTATTAGAGAAGACACACACAAAAGAATAGATGGACTTAGAAAAATGATCAAAACAAATGTTGTCCAGCATAGGAAAGGAATGGAATCCATGAAAGAGATCCAAATAGAAATCCAAGAGATTTAAACCTCCACTGAAAGTATATGCAACAGGTTAAATGAATGAGAAGATAGGATTTCACATGTGGAAGACAAAATTACAGACAGTGATAATGAAAAGAAATATATCTCAAAATTGGCAAGAGACGATGAAAAATCAAACTAACAGCTACAAGATGAAGCAAAGGAGAATAACATAAGGGTCATTCAGGTCAATAAGAAAGCTGGAGACTGCACAAATGACATAAAAAAACTCTTCACAGAAATAATGGCAGAAAATTTTTCAAGTGTGGATAAAGAATTTGTCATACAAATGAATGAAGCATTTAAAACTTCAAACATTCCTGACCAAAATAAAACTACACCAAGGCATATAATAATGAAGATTTCAGAAATTCAGCACCAGAACAGCATATTAAAAGCTGTTAGAGAAAAGAAACAGATCACCTACAAAGGAAAGCCCATCAGAATCATGGCAGACTCAACACAGACCCTCAGGTCAAGAAGAGCTTGGAGTGAAATATTTCAAGTCCTGAAAAAAAAAAAACTTCCAACCCAGATTGATGTACCCTGCAAAATTATCTTTCAAAATTAATGGAGAAATAAGATACTTCCATGACAAAGAAAAACTGAAGAGATTTATGAACACTAAACCAATGCTACAAAAAGTATTAAAAGATATTGTAGAAAAGATAAAAATTATAGCAATTCCAAGAACAACAAGAGAAAAAAACCAGCAGACAAGGCAAACAATTAAACAGATGGAAAAAGCAGGGAATCAACAGCAGAAAAATATCAAGACCAAGATAAGTGAATACATATCAGGTATAAACATCAATATAAATGGCCTCAACTCACCAGTCAAAAGAAACAGACTCACAGAGTGGATAAAGAAACAAGACCCAACAATGTGCTGTATACAAGAAACACATTTATCACAAAAAGAAATTCATAGACTGAAAATCAAAGGATGGAAAACAGTATTCCATGCAACAGAAACCCAGAAAAAAGCAGTAGTAGCTATTCTTTTTGCAGACAATGTCAACTTTAAATCAAGAATGATCAAAAGGGATAAAGGAGGTCCGTACATACTTGTAATGGGAAAACTTGAAGAAGAAGAGATAAAAAACGTAAATACATATGAACCGAATACAGCAGCACTCAACTGTATAAAACAATTATTAATAGGCATGAAAAATCAAATAAATAATAACACAATTGTAAGGGGAAACTTCAATACCCCATTGTCACAAAGAGATAGACCAACAAGACAAAAATCAGCAGAAAAATAACAGAACTGAACCAAATCTGTAAACAAATGGACTCAGTAGATGTTTACAGAGTGTTCCACTCCACAACATCAGAATACACATTCTTGTCAGCTGCACATGGGGCATTCTCTAAAATAGACAACATACAAGCCCATAGAACATGCTTAAGTAAATGCAAAAGAATTGAAATTATTCCATGCATCTTATCTGACCATAGCGCAATGAAATTGCAAATTAATGACAAAAGGAACCACAAAAACTACAAAACACCTGGATATTAAACAACAGCCTCCTGAATAAACAATGGGTTACACATGATTTTAAAGAAGAAATTAAATGATATCTACAAACAAATGAAAATGTAAGCACAACTTACTGGAATATGTGGGATGCACTGAAAGCAGTCCTCAGCGGGAATTTTATAGTGGTGAACTTGTACATCCGGAAAAGAGAATGGGAACAAGTAAATAACCTAATGTTGCACCTCAAACTTTTAGAAAAAGAAGAAGTAAGCCCATAGCCCAAAGAAGGGAGGAGATTATAAAGATCAGGGCAGAAATTAATGCAATTGAGATGAAGGAAACACTACAAAGAATTAGTGAATCAAAGAGTTGGTTCTTTGGAAGAGTAAATAAAATTAATAAACACTTTGCCAACCTTATCAAAAAAGGAAAGAAAAAACTCAAATCCATGCAATAAGGAATGAAAAGTGTGAAATCACTACAGATCCTGAAGAAATTCAGAAGATCATCAATATCTCTTTTAAAACCTTTACTCCTATACGATGGAAAACACAGAAGAAATGAACAGATTCCTAAATACTTATGAATTATCAAAGTTGAATTAAGAAAATATAAAAATCCTGAATAATCCAATATCAATTAATGAAATTGAAAAGGTGATTAAAAACATACTAACAAAGAAAAGCCAAGGTCTTGATGGATTCACAGCTGAATTCTACAAGAAATTCAGAGAAGGTTTAATG
>NW_004955529.1:1205653-1275215 GCF_000276665.1 Chinchilla lanigera | reverse complement strand
AAACACACTCAGCCACCTTATCTTTGACAGAAGGGTCAAACATGTTCACTGGAAGAAAGATGGCCTCTTTAATAAATGGTCCTGGACACAGGCTCATAATATGCCAAAGATTGAAACTAGACTCATGTCTATCACCATGCAACAAACTAAAGTCAAAATGGATCACAGATCTCAATATTAAATCAGAAATACTAAATCTACTGGAAGAGAAAGGAGGTAAAAATCTTGAAGACATACACGTAGGCACAGAGTTCATGAACAAAAACAAACTGCACAGAAAATACTTCAAAGAATCAACAACTGGGATCTCATCTTATTGAAAAGATTTTGCATATCTACAGAAATCAGCAATAGAGTAAAATAAAGCACACAAATTGGGAAAATATTTTAGCCAACTTTCCCTTGGACAAAGGACTTCTATCTAGAATATATAAAGAATTTTTTTAAAAAATCAGACCCCCGAATTTCCAAGACCCAATACAAATATGGGCATCTTAAATTAATACACACTTCTAAGATATAAAAATACAAATGGCAAATACGTACATGGAAAAAATGTTCACCATCATTAGTCATTTGAGAAATGCAAATTAAGACAACACTGAGATTCCATCTCACCCCAGAAAGAATGATTATCGTCAAGAAATCAACCAATAAAAAATTCCGGAGGGGCTATGGGGGAAAAGGAACTCTTCTCCACTATTGGTTGGAGTGTAGACTGGTGCAGCCACTGTGGAGATCAGTCTAGACTTTCCTCAGTAAACTAGCATTAGAGGTCCCATTCAACCTAGCTATTTCCCTTTTGGGTATTTTTTTAGAAGAACTAAAATATCATACCACAGTGATACATGTGCACCCTTGCTTATAGCAGTGTAATTTGTCATAGCTAGATCATGAAAACAACCCAAATGCCCATCAACTGAGCAATGGGTAAAAAAGATATGGTATTTTTATATAATGGAGTATTACTCAGCTATAAAGAAAGATAAACATGAGGCTTTTATATGTAAGTGAATGCATCTAGAGACCATACTCATAAGTGAAATAAAGCAGACTCACATGTGTAAACATTGTATTGTCTCCCTAGTGTAAGAACCTCAAAGAGTAAATAAAATCTAAAAAGTACAATAGATATTGTGACAAGGAAAGAAATTGCTCAAATAGGGAACAACAACTGGGGTGAGGGAAAAGAGAAAAGAAAGAAAGAAGGAAAAATATGAGTTTATATACACACAAGATAGTTAAGTTAATTGTACTACTAATTTCTGTCACTTTATTGAAAGGAACAGTCAATGTTTAATTGTTTTATCAATCTTACATGCCTATATTTGTTTATCTGAGTAACCAATTTGAAGATAAGAGTATGTAATACAGCAACCATTGTTAATTTCCTATCATCTTGTCAGAAATACTGTATTGCTTTCATTATTTTTATGTTGTTTTACTTATGTCTGTATGTTTGTTGATATATTTTGGTTCTTTTATCTTTAAAATGAAAAGAGAAATAGGTGGGGGAAAGGAGAAAGGAAGGAAGGTAAAAGGAATATATATACAAGATACTTAAGATAATGATACAGCTAGTTTCTTTTAGTTCACTGAAAAGGTTTGTACTAACATTATTTGGACAATATTTCTTTCCTAGATCTTTTACTTTGAATAACTACTATGAGGCTAACAATATGCAATGTGTTAATTATTCTTACTGTTATACAAGCCTGTTCTGAAGCTCTCTTTTATTGTTATTGGCACTTTTTTGTTCCTCTCTTTAAAATAAAAAAATTTGTGATATGTTGTTCTCAAATTTAAAAATCATACATGTCCATTCCATACGCAAAGCTGCCATAGACAGCAGCATCAATTAAAGCACGGATGAGTAAAAAGGCCTGCCTCAGTTTGTAAAAGGATAATTGTACCACTTTAAATACAGTATGAAGTCTGGCAAATATTTATTTCCCAAGTGGGACATTAAGCCCCCACTGACACCCTACTGGAATCTTTCATATATACAGTTGACCCTTGAACAATGTAAGAAACATGAGAGGTGTTAGTGTAGTCTCCCTCAGCAGTTCAAAATGTGCCTAAAGCCCTTGATTCCCCAAGACTACAAGTCTTACAGATTATTTAAACTATTAATTAGCACACGTTTTGTATGTTGTTCATTATATATGGTGAAAATTACTTGAGAATGAAGAAAGATCTCTTTACTGCAGTGTACCATTAACTGGAGAGATGAACTGCTCACACACAAATGATTAGCATCCCACAGCATTACGTGGCAGGTACTGGCAATATTTGAGCTCATTAGGAGCAGGAGGTGGCTACAAAATTTCTATATTAACCCTGTATATGTTACATTATTATTTATATATGTGTGTGTGATACTGGGGATTGAATGCAGAGGTTCACTGGGTGAGTTCTAGTTAATTTTATGTAGTTATAATTTAATGTTGCATCTTTACATTTTGTTTATGTTCCTGTAAATTGCAAATGGTACCATGTATGGTTGTTGCATGCATAAGTCTTGATAAGTTTTAACATTAAAATGTTTATATATTTTGTAGTAGTAAATAATAAAATAGACAATTATTTACTGACATACCTTTTCTTTATTTTTTCATATTTCTAGACTATGTTGTTTGTGGGCTGTTTTGAAATTGTGGCAAATTTCAAAAAAGAGTCTGCATATATAATTTCAGTTCAAACTTTTTGAAAGAGTCTCTTTCTCTCTCTCTCTCTCTCTGTCTATCTCTATCTCTGTCATCTGTAGCTCTATCTCTCTCTGTCCACCAAGAAAATGTATTCACACTTCAACAGTTTGATATACTAATAAATGTTTGGAAGCTAATGCCCACCACTTTGAGTACCTCTTTTAACTGTACACACTAAAGATAACTTGTATTAATTGCATGATGTCCCAATAAATGTAGTTTTAAGATATGTATGTAAAATTTTCTTTTTCTAATGTTTACATTTATGTCTCTCATATATATATATAAAACCTAACTTTTGTTCCACAAAGGGTCTTCACACAATTAAAATCCATTCTATTTCCATAAAATAATGGACAGAGAAGATAACATAAAAAAAATGGCCTCAATTGATTAACATCATTCTATGTCTCTATTATCTCTATATAGGTAAAACAGAGATAAGAAGTTATCCAAATTTTAGATACTTACAGAATAAAGTATGAATTAATAGATATTCCTACCATCTTTAAAGTCCTTCAAGAAATAAAGATTAAGATTTCCATCCCTAAGGCTAAGGCTCTACCACCTCAGGTATTCAATGGCCAAGAATATTGTGGAATAAGAGTGAATGCCCACTTTTATTCTGTTTTTATTTTCATTTCATACCTTAATGTCACATAAGTGGGTAATATGTATGCATATAAAAGTCAGCATTGGCTATCTGTAGAATTAAATGTGTTTCTACAGGCAAAGCAATTTTCATTGTTCAATGAAAAGATTATCACAAAATGAAATTAAATCATGCTACCTGTTTGAAAATAATAACACAGTGCTTTTTGTCATACATTATAATGTAAAATAACTGGTATTCTGGGGAAATTTCTCATCTATCTTAGCCAACAGAGTTTTACACAGGTCTGGGAAAGATAGTTGGCAGACTTAAAATAGATATTTGAGTTGAATCACTTTATAACTGGAAATTTTCAACAACTATGTTAAAAGTTAATTTTAATGTTTTAGGATTTTGAAATGTTTCACAAAGCAAAGAAGTACGAAGAGATTCTTAAATTCCTGAAAATGGAATGAATGGACAATTATGATACAAGAGTGTTTACAGAGATTGCTCTGCATATACTTGCATATGCATCAATTATTTTTAATTATAATAATAGGATTGTTTCATTAAATTGATCACTTTAATGCATGGAGTCTTATTTCAGTGGTGCATTAAAATAATTTCTTTTTTATTCTGAATATTGTGCATACTTGTGTAACAAAAAATTGTTAAATATTTATCAGTATTAGGTTCTTTAAAATCACTAGTAGCTATTTATAGGCATTGAACACACTTTTAATGCAATTTTCACTTAACTTTAGCTTTATTTTTAAAATGTATATCAGTATGTTTAGCAAAGGCTTAACTAAATACTATATTGACACAATTGGGTTTCTTTGTATGTTTGTTTGCTTTTAAAGGGAAAACAAAAAGCACTGAACCCCATTCCAAGTCCTCTTCAAAAGAAAGTCAGGCAGAGGGAGAGGGTGGTAATAAGAACTTGTATTCTTAACAATCTTCCCAAGTTGCTATTTTCCACACTAAAATCTGGAAAATTATACTTAAAAAACAAAAATAATTTTAAGTCACCTCTCCTATACTCCACACTTCTGTCATAAACTAGCACTATTCTTTCAAATCTTTTTCCTCTTATGGTTCTTCTTTAGTTGAGAGGCAAATCCCATCACTCAAACTCCAACTGAAAAATAGTGGAGTCCTTAATACCATCCGTGCCCTCACCGCTCATACAAAATTAAATAACCAAGCCCTACATGGGCTGGTTTTGAGATCTCAGTTCCTCTCTACTTCTCCAACTCTTTCACTTCTTCCTTACTCTTTACAGTACTCTTGCAGTGATATGCTGGTTAGCCCTCTATTTTCAGTTTTACTGTCATAGTATCTGCCCTCCACATTGCTGCCAGATTAGTATTTCCAACCCTGGCTGAACATTGAAATCACCTGAGCTGTTTTTTGAAAAACAAAACAAAACAAAAACAAAAACAAAACCATAATATCTAGATCCCACTCTTAATAATTCCAAGGATCAACTGAGATTGAAAACAATAGCATTGGAGGGAAATTTGTAAAACATAAGTTTAGTCAAGGCTACATAGCCTCCAACTGAATGCTTCTCATTCTGTGTTGTAGGAAAACAGTCTTCTCAATAGTATGTGGAGTGATTATTTTGATCCCTCAATCCTCTCCCAGGCATTTAAAACCAGGAAAAAGATATTTGAATGTTAAATGAAGAGCTCCAGGTGATTCTCAAGAATTGAAACTTTTGAAAAATTTTGATGTATAAATTTGAATCCAAACTCCATATTTATTCTTTAAAACAGTCATTTGTACAACATTTTAACTCATCCTCTCAGTTGAAAGATTCTTTATCCCCAATTAATTCTGTTCAATTTTCATAACATTCTAAATGTATCAGCTTTGCATTTTCTTGCATTTTTACCACACTTGAAATCCTCACATCCTCCTATCATGTGCTTGATAAATAATTACTGATGTTTTGGTCCACTCCCATACAATTTTTGGAACATTCCTTCTGAAGAGACTATAACTTCATTTTTTCTGACTCAGTTGTTAACCATTACTTATTTCTATTTCATTACTAGTAATGATTTAAAATTATAGTTCCTTTGAAAGTAATGTGTCAATAATTCCTGAGTACTCGCTATGTGTTGCTAAGTATTAATTTGCACAAGACTGATATAGGACACATGTAAGCCTCAACATGTTAGATATTAAATGTGTAAAGTTTTGTGGTCTCACAACATTAGGAATGAAATCACAAGCCAAAGGAAGAAGTTATGAATATTTTATTGGAAATAAAGAGAGAAAGAATAGCTCCAGAATTTCTAGGAGGGAGCCAAATAGGGTGACCACCAAGGATTCTGCCAGGGATAATTTGTAAAGAAAAGTCACAATGTAGCTACACCATAAGTCAAACTGAAGACAACCTATAGTACTATAAGTATAGCCACTTAGCTAATATTGGTCTAATAGAGAAATAAGTCACATAGCAAGGGTATATGGAAAGAATACAGGCATTTTTGGAAAGAGATGGGTCCAGATGCTCTGGTCATCCACTTGGGCATCTGACACCTATCTGGACTTTCTTGTCCAGATGGTGCTAATGATAGTGTAATTTTGCTACTGTGTATTTTTTAGCAAAGCCTGAGGGTGTGGCCATTGCGTCTTTATCTCAAGGCCTGGCCTTCTTCTGATGTGTCTCCAGTCACAATTCTAATGTCTTTATTTTTTCTGCTGACTTCCTTGATAGCCAGTCCCCCTATAGAAATTAATATAAAGTTGGAGAGGGATTGGGCCCTCAAGGAAGTCAGCAGAAAAAATAAAGTTATCAGAATTGTGGCTAGTGTTGCATTTTAAGAAGGTCAGGTTCAAGACAAAGATAAAGATACAGTGACCAGGCCTACATGCCTCCCTAAAGAATAAACAACAACTTGAGATTATATTCTAATTAGTACCACCTGCACCATTAAGTCCATTTAGGTATCAGAAGCCCAGGTGGGAGGGTAACCAGAGCATCTGGACCAACCTCTTCCCAAAAATGCTTCTGTTTTAGAAGTCACAGAAAAACCAAAACTAAGGTTACTAATCTCAGCCATATGCCCTGCTATGTGCCTGATTCCTTATTGGATCAATATTAGCTAAGCAGCTATACTTCTAATCTTATGGGTTGATTATAATTTGATCCATGTTGTACCCACATTGTGACTGTATTGTATAATTTATCCCTGAGAAAGGGCCTTGGTGGCAACCCACTCAGTACCCCTCCTGTCTCTCAGGACCTGGCTAAATAAACTTTTCCTACTCCTCTGGAATTCATTCTTTGATATCAGGGGACATGAACTTAGAACACTGGCTATCTAGTAGATTGGGAGTTATATTTCTCATATATTAAAACTACACAGCTAATAAGAGATCAAATCAAGATTTGAATCTTGATTGATCAATATTGCATGTCTCTACCTATTTTCATGAGAAACCACTTTGAAGATATCAATATGTAATACAACAAGCATTGTTAATTTCCTACCACTTTGTTTGTAACTGTATTATCTGTACTGTTCTTTTGCTATTTGTAAAAGGTTGTCTGTCTGTTAATGTTTTCCTCCTTTTATTTTTAAAATTAAAAAAAGAAAATATTTACAACAAGCTAAGAGTCTATTAAATCATTTTTAAAACAAAAATATTTGAATCTTTTACAGAAGTAAAGCAAAAGGCCCTTACTATACAAAGGCAGAAAGATACAAAAGAAGCAGCAAAGTACATAGTAGTGTGCATCACTGTAGAATAAATCCCACTGTTTAGCCTTTCTTATGGTCAAAATTCCTAGGGAGATGGGGAGTACTTTAAAATGCCAGAGAGTTTCAGGGGGACCAAAGGATGAATAGTTCACTGGCTCTTATTTCCAAAGACTAACCAGATAAGCTTGGCAACCTCTCATTGCAACGCATAACTGCACAGTTTCAGTGCCTGACAGTGTAGGATGAAGCAACTGAAGGAAGCCTCACGGAGCCCTATGCACCCACTAAAGTGAGGCAGCATCCCCAAGTTTCCCATCCCACTGTTAAAGGATTCCAGAGTCCTTACTCTTCTCTGCTCACACTGTGTATTGGTTGACTCCTATCCTCTGTGGTCCAACAATCTCTTTGCTCAGGAGAACGCTCAATGTTGTAGGATCCTATAGAGGGCTTACCACACTTCCTGAATTCCTTTGCTGAATTTGAGGGCCAGTGCCAAAATATGGACTACCTTTTAAGTTCTGTTGCCTTTTTAAATCTTGTCTCAGTTGCACAAGTATTGAAGTGGAAGCAGTGAGCTTAACTATTATAAACTCATCTGAATGTCAAGGACTTTTAAATGTGCAGTATAGGCAGAGGACTGTTATTTTCTTACTAATCATGTTTTTCTTGCAAGTCGAATCCCTGCAGAATGTTAACAGATAACAATTATAAAGTTTTACAGAGAAAACTTGACATCAAGGACCACATAGCATTTTAGTATGACAATCATGATTATACTGTTATCCTTGAAACACATTTAGATGTTCATCTTAGTATAGAACAGTTTTTTAGTCAGTTATCTTTATCTAATTACAAGACATTAAATAACATAAAGAAACTTGTCTAATTTATTATCCTTTAATAGGGTACCATATAAAAGGATGCACTGTCTATAGATGTACCTTAAAGTTTTTAATATTTAGCATAAATGTAATACATTTACATTTACATTTTCGTGTGCCACATTTTCTGGAATACTCAGTGTCTGAGTATCTCTAAATATAGTCACACATACACAACATACATGTCACGTAAGATATTTCTCCAGTACCAGGAACGAAACTCGGGACCTCACGCTGGCCAGGCAGGTGCTGTGCCGCTGAGCTAAATCCCCAGCCACATAAGATATTTTTTAAAGTTATAATTTGGCTTGTGGTCCCATGCTGGCTTGACATGAAAATCTTATAACAAGTAGCTGAAATACAACTAAGAAAAAGCCAGATATCTGAGTCAAAAAGAAAATGTTATTTCCATAAACAATCCTAGCCAGGGAGCCACCAGTATGATGAAATGTCTTTTTAATTTTGTATCTTTTAAAACCTGTACTCCCAGAAGGCATGAATATGTTCAATACACCATGAAATCAGCAATAATAAGTATATGAGCTACATGGACACCTTTTTCTCAATTTA
Organism: Chinchilla lanigera; assembly: GCF_000276665.1. Taxonomy (NCBI): domain Eukaryota; kingdom Metazoa; phylum Chordata; class Mammalia; order Rodentia; family Chinchillidae; genus Chinchilla; species Chinchilla lanigera. Next base: position 1,266,742 of record NW_004955529.1, on the reverse strand, counting down.
GTTTTATACCAAGAGCACCTTTTAATAAGGAAACCTTACTGCTTCACTCAGAGAGAACTTAACCTTTTGGTAATAACCAGTGTAAACATATTACAATAATATACTTAGCAGTGTTTGTTAGGGTGTGTTTTCCATAAGGCTATGGAAATTACTGGGCATACCATTAGTAAATAAAGACTGCAATAAATGTTTCTAGGGAGCTGCTCCTTTATTCACCAAGGGGAATCTTGTCCAGAAGTTTTCTCCAGCCCAAAGAGTCCCCATATAATTATCTTAACAACAAAAATGTTTAGATAACCTATGAGAAATGGATCATACAACTAACACATTTTGATTCAAAAGAATCCCAAGTTCTTTTACACCTATAACAATAGGCATTGCTTTTGTAAAACCAGTCTTGACATAATTTTGATTGGCTGGTAACCTAAGAGTGAGCATGTCCTTAGCTTCAATGACACTTATTTTACCTATAATCCTACTTAAGTTGAAGTCATAAATATTTTAACATACATAAACTTTTTCCATGGAAATCCCCCAAAAATATGCAAAAAAGAAGTTAACATCAAAACAGCTGTAGGTATTGCAACCAGCTATTAGCACAAATTGAACAAACAGCAGATAAGTAGACATAAAACAATTGTCTATAAATCAGAGTACACTCAGATGTATTTGGTCATGGCCTTTTTATGAATCAGTTGCAATTATTATTTTAACAAGTGTAATAAACCAGATAGTAGCAAGACTATTTATACAATTACTTAGAGGGAGCAAAATATTTTACTTATCTGGTTTACCAGAGTGATTTGTGTTCACTTTTCTGAAAATAAACTTGTTGTCATCTATTGGTTCACAGGTGTATGAAGTTTGTGGTCCTTCTTTGTCTTCTGGTGTCCCAGGCATTTTGGACTTTACCACAGAGGGATGATTCTACTTAGCTATTTTCTGTATGTTAATGGCAAAAGAAGTGGTTAATAGGGTTGTGAGATCTTGTATTAGGAATTATTTTCCTAATGGCTTGACTATTAGTAAAATGGGTGTATTGCAAGGGGATTAGCATGGCAGCAATAATCCTATAGTCAAATACTTATCAGTAATAGGCTAGCTTCTTTCTTTAAAAAAATACTGTTTTCCATAAGGATATAAGTGTGGGTCCTTTATCTGAATGACTACTGGAGTGATCTTGACAACACTTCCAGGGGGAAGGGCGGGGAGACGTCATAATATGCTTCAGGATCTATTCCTGGTAGACACATGGGACTCCAAGAGGTCAGGCTGGTTAGATTTCCTAACAACTGCCAGAGGTTTGAGTGGCCCCAAGTAGAAAGAGTATCTCTCTTCCAATTATTGTTATAGTGCACTCCAGTATCACCACAAAGGCATCTTGGAAAAAGAAATCTTCCAAACAGCAGTTCAGGGTACAGGTAAAGAAATGCTGTCCAATTAACTCCTTCAAAGCCCACAGCAATTTTAGAATGGGATGAAATTTCACATAATAAGAAATGAGAACTGAGTAAGTCATGTGAGAATCACAGAGAAATAAAATTTGTTTGCTTTCTACAGCTAAAGTTACCTGGCCATCCTGTGAAGTAAGCATAATACTCGTGTGAGGGCCTTGGAGGCTGTCCTGGGCACCATCACCATTAGCTGTACCTTCTTCTCTGGCCACCATGGTGAGGGATGATCTCATTCCTCTCTGGAAATAAGGGAAGTCTCTCGTCCAATGCCAAGCATCTCCTCTTATGTTCTAACAGGTCCAACAGATGCTGGGCCATTTCCAAGGCAATTTCTTTGCCTAATGCTCTGTTTGTACTTGAAGCACTCTGACTTGCTCCCATCACTTGGTATTACCTTGAGTTCCACTAGAGTTGTGGGCTGTGTCATCATCCTTATCAAATAGGACAAGCATGGCTTTATCCTGCTTCTTTTCCTTATCATTTTCTTTTGTCCTACATTTCATCATGATTATTGAACACCAAATAAGCTTCATTGACCAACTGGATTATTTTGATTTGTGAGCCCAGATGCAGTTGTTGGAACCTTTTCCTCATATCTGCAACTGACTGATTAATAAAGTATTGCCTTAGGATAATCTGACCTTCTCTAGAGTCATAGTCTAAATTAGTGTACTTACAGAGGGCCTCTTCAAGCTGAAGCTGAAGAGCAACTGGGTTCTCATCTGGGCCCTGACACATAGACCTGAGCTTATCATAGTTCACAGGTTTGGGCATCCCTTGTCAGGTATCAGCTGAAATGACTTTGATATATAACTTTGCTTTGGCTTTTCCACCCCTTTTAGCATTACATCTAAAGGGATATGCATGAGTCTTCGAAGGGCCAGAGGCAGAATTTATGGCTTGTGTTTAGATGTCTCCTCAAAGCCTTATGCAGTCACAGGTGGGGAGTTTTCAGAGGTGGCTGAATCTAGAGTGTGTGACACAGATATTGATTCATGGTGCAATGCTAACCTCAAAGGCAATAAGATTAAAAGTGTGACTGCTACCCACCCTGAGCACCCTGGATAATATATAAGGGATAGAAAAAGCTGTAGCTATCCCTTGCTTGTTTTCTTACCTTCTTTCCACCATGAACTGTTTCTCCTCTTTGATGCCTATATTCCACGCCATCCTACCTTAGAGCCAACCAAAAAGGTTAAAACTCTAAAAACTGTAAGCTAAATAAATCTTTTCCATTTTAACTTTTGGCATTGGGTATTTTGCCTCAGCAACAAGAAAAAAGTAACTAGGACAGAATTTGGAACCAGGGAAGTGGGGTCATTGCTCTGACTATACCCAACCATGTTGTTCAGAAGGAGACTTTGGGAATGATTTGTGTGAAGGATTTGTAAAGGTTTGGACATGCTGGATGAAAAAGTAAAGTAGGAGTACCTTAGACAGTACTTGATGGGAGATTATGGTCAGAGCTCAGAAGACTAGGAGGCTAATAGAAATCCTTTTGGTAAACACCAGGCTCAGGAAGTTTCTGTTGGGAAGACGGACTGCATTGGCTGTTGGACTCCACACAGTGTGTGTTATGCCTTGGCAGAAAGTTTGTCTGCATTTTGCTCATGTCTAGAGACTTTGGCTGAGCCTGTGACTAAGGGCAGCAGGCTCATTTTGCAAAGGAAATATCAAGGGAGTTTAATGTTGAGGTAATGATATAGCTACTGTTGAGACATTTAGGCAGCTTTATGTTGAGAATCAAGAGCAAAGTTCCCAATAGAATGATTCAAAATGTTGTGAGTTTGGCCAGAAAGAAAACTACAATAAAGTTTCAGTCTGCAAAGTTGGAACACAAGAGAAATTTGTGAATGAAAAGACTGGCAAGAAAAATCCAAGTATTTCACATGAAGGCAACAAAAATGATGGCCTGAGGACACCATAAAAACCAACAGAACTCTAGCATCTGCAGTCTCAGAGTTGTTTTGAGAAGAGAGCCCCAAAGTTCTATGTTCCAGAATGGCAGTAGTCTAGGGAAGTTTTTCCTTGGGATTTGGTTCATAGGCACCCAACCGCTATAGACCAGAGAACAAAAAGTCTGGCTACTGCTCCAGCTGGCAGCAGATCCTGGTATCATCTATATGGTGCTGGTTTTAGGTTCACACCAAATGCAACAGTTGTGGAGTCAGGAAGATTTCCACCCAGATTTTAGAAGAAGGCCTAGGAGGCCTGTCAGTGTGCCCCTGAGAGGGCCATGTGTGAAGCTGTATATGTGAAGTCAGAGGTACAGTGGAGATTCCAGAAGTCTGGAGAAGTAAGGACTGTGGATCATCCAAGGAAAGCTAAAAGGAGTGAGTAAATCCAGTAAAAGAAAGAAACCATGGGAGCTACATCTGTCAGAAGTGCTGTAAGGATGGAGCCAACCACGCCCTTTGGTGTTCATAACTTGCCATAGATTGTTGGAGATACTGGAACTGGAACTGTGGTATTTAATGGTTGCCCTGCTGGATTTTGCTTTTGCTTTTTTCCCATTCCTTACTATTCCCTTTTGTAAATTTTGAAATAGAAATGTCTATTGTGTGCCATTGAATGTTAGATATGTTTAACCTTCTTTTCACATTTACAGAGCCTTGCAAGGTAAAAGCTTTCCTTGATTCTCAGAGCAGGCTTTGGACTTGGACTTTTCAGCAATGCTGAAACTGTTAGGATTTGGCAATTCTTGTGGATGGACTGAATACCTTTTGCATAAAGAGATATGCATTATTTTTTGGAGGGTCGGTGGTGGAATGTTATGACTTGTGTTTAGATGTCCTCCCAAAGCCTCATGCAGTCATACATGGTCAGGTTAAAAATATCCCTTAGTTGTTGTTGGCTGATCAGGTCCACAATCTCTTGCACAAGTGTATGGTGAAAGCTAAATAAAAAGAGGTTAAATGAATGATATCAGGACTCCAGGAGGATCAAAGCCCTCTCACAGAATTTGAGATTCTCTCAGGGTTAAGACTAAGACCTTCTCTGGCTGGCCTGTATTTATTTGGTTATCAAAAGAAGGACAAAACTGAAATATGGCACTGTATTTCAAGCTGCCAAGGAATAGCTATTTCTCATGTTCCCCAGGTGGCTCCATGATCCATTTTTTTTATTACATAAGAATATAAGATCTCTTTGAAGGGTTATAGGGTAGAACTCATTCCAAAGTTTAAGAAGGTAGCCAAGCAGGGACTCAGAAGAAATAGATGAGATTGTTTCCATCTTCCTTACAGATTGGGTTGTTTGGTTTTCCACTGCTGTTGAGGCCTCTGAAGGTCTCTGTGATATTGATGCCTTTGATGTGCTGTGAGGTTTCTAGACTGATACCTCCAATGTCTGGTAAGGTTTCTGAGATGCTGTGCAAAGAATCCTTTGGCTCATTGTCTGATGAGTTCTCCAGCACTTTGGTAAAGTCCTTCTGGCTTGGCTTACCGGAGTTACAGTTTAATGGACCAATACTAGTAGTGCGGTTCTTGGGTAAAATGAGGAAAGAATTACCAAACATACAGCCCACAGTGAGTACTAAGTAGCTACATTTATTGAAGATCACAGGAAAGTAGCTGCAGGAATATGGAAAAAGAAAAAGCAGAGAAGAGCTGCTGATAACTCAAACTTTCAGGACAGATGCCTCTAACTTTAGATCCTCCTACTGAATCTCTCACTGGTGCCAGTGACCTACCAACTAGGGAATGGGGATCTTTAGGGCTTTTGTTATTTTATTTTATTTTTCTTTTAGGAAAATGGAAACATGGATAACCATTTGGATACTGTTTACAGTCAAATGAAACAAAAGGAATGACTCACTCATCTTCCCTATTTCTAACTACTACCTCCTTTAAAATAATGGCACCTGAGACATACGGATTTCCTGATTTCCTCCTGGTGAGGGATTGGGTACTTGGAAAAATGGACTCACCTCAGGGGCTAGCTGAAATCATAATTGGAACTCAAGGAATATTGCAGCAGCTGCCTGTAACATATGTGTAGTCAGGAATTATTCATCCTTTCCAGTTCACACCATCAGCTTCCTATAAACACTTTTCTTGGTAAAGAAAAAACATAGTTTGTTTTTATAAGTCTGGTTGTATAAACTACTGTTATGTAATATATGCTATTTCTAATAATATAATTGTCCTTGTTAACACAGTTAAACGTGATTGTTGTCTTAAAATGCTGTAAAGTAACCAAATTGTTTTGGTAAATTGTTACATTTTGTGTTACTTATGATCATTTTCTGTCAAGAGTGATGAGACACAATCAGGCTTACTTTATTAGAAAAGTATGTTCAGAGTTAGTAAAGTAGACATGAGGTTCAAATCAGACCTGACTTGCCCAGCCCCTAACCTGCTCACTAGCAGAAGCACGACCGTCTGCAGGGAACTCAGCTCAGTACCCAAGTTGTCATCAATAATCACAGAAAAGGAGATATGATAGAACAAAGCAGTTTGCAGGTCCTGAGGGTATCAGGAAAAAACCCACAATTTACATTAGACACTTCAAAGACTCTGACTACTGAGACGTAAGACTACCAGAAAACTGTGTTTATTGAGATCTTACTGTCTAATGTCCGCTGCCTTCTCTCCAACCCTATACAAAGGGACACACTTCTCTTTGTTCTTGGCAGATGGTCTTTATCTTGCTCTTTATCACCAGGCACAATAAATTCCATGCCACATTGCCTTATACAAACCTGATGGTTTCTGCTGGTTACCCCTTTCTCTCTTTGTGTTACAGTAGACATTAATTCTTATACACTGCATTCAATGTATTACAGTTTTGTGTTTATTAAACTAATTTACTAATTCTAAATTTGTTATTAAACTATAATTTTTAGTATTGCATTCATAAGTCACTTATTTTCTCTTAAATGTAAATTTACTTTGGTGTACAAGAAAAGGGGCCTCCATGTACATGCTTAATGCAGCTTTCTGGCAGAACTAACCTTATTTAACAAAAATATTGACTTTCTTTAATTAGCTTGGTCCTTATATTTCTTAGTTCAAGTGTACTGCACTGACTGGATTTGTTTTACTCTTATTAGCTTTTTTATATCTCTTTCTAAGCTTTGTAAACATTTGTCAATGTTCAAATGTTTTAGGGTGCTGACTACAGAATAAATAGGATGAGACTGAACAATAGAATTTAGATAAATATATACTAAGAAGCACTCTTCTTATGTCTCTGATATTGCACCTATCTGGTGAAAAGAGTTCTATGGCATCAACTCCAATCACCTGTCTCAGGATGTGAGGGCAATCTGGCTGTGACATCTGTCACCCCATTGATCTCCAGGATTGATTCGGCTGATCTGGCTGGATAGGCGGGTGTCCCCTTCCTCCCTCAAGGCTCCATGTGCATCCTTCCTGAAGTGGCGCACTTGGTCAAAGAGGACGACCACCCCTGATAGAGGAGGACCATTCCTCGGTCAAGGGCATATGAGTAGCTGTGTTCCCCTCCTGGAACCTCCAAACAAGATGTCAGTCACCTGTCCCACCTCCTCCAATCACTGAATGCTATGTCAGCACCCAGTGACAAAGCAGCAGATGATTAATTGGAAATACCTTGAGAAAAGAAGAAAATGTATTTGGAGACAAGGTGAGAAATTTTTTAGCATCAAAAAATCACCTATGTGACAAGCCCACCAAAAATAAGTATCGCTGCCGATGTTATAAAAGAGGGTTCTTAAGCATGATTAACTAAAAGGAAAAAGATCCCACATGTCTAGCTGTTAGATATCTCCTGACTTTGGCTCTTTTGTAATTGACCTCAAAAGCTTTAGCAGTACTTTTTCAGGTTCAAGCATTCAGCATTGTTTGCTTATGCTGCACATGCCTTTGATTAATTTATACACCAATTTGACATTAGACAGCCAACTTCATGATGTGGCACTTAAAGGCCTTCAGGACTGAGGACTGGACAAAGCATGGGGGATTGTAACCAGCACCAAAAAATAAAACTTTAAAGGTTAGATTTCTTTTTCTTCAGGGACTAGTGGTTTCTTAAAACTTCTTCAGGCCTAAGGTATAAATTATGGTAGCCACTTCACCTCAGCCAAGAAGAGTGGACAGAGTACACAAACGCTGGCACCAAGAGGTCAAGATCCAGTTTCATTTCTAAAGGCAAAGGACAAAGAGAGTGGAGTCCAGAAAGGATTGAAAAGAGCCGGACCTGTCTATCAACTCATGTAACACACATACACACAGTTCCTTGCTATAAAAGAATTTAACAAGCCTATAAATTTTGAGATAGTGATTTAGGTATTGAGGCCCTCCATCTCCTTAAAGGTGGTTTTAAATAAATTACTTTTCCTTTTTACCAAAATCAGTTACCTCCTTTGATTTGGTCAGTGCCAACCAAACAAACTTGAGTGTATGGATTTTAGTAGTCAGTGACACTGCCATCAGTGTATAGTTCCTAGCTATTTATCTGACAAATCTGGTCTGGTAGTGTTACTGGTTCTGGCATTCTGGGATCTCTTTCTGCAAATGGTTCCTATGTTCTTTCTCATCTTGAACAAATAATTGGACAAAAATAGTGCAAAACACAGCAAGGCTTTACAGCTATTAAATTTAAGAAAACAAACATGTTCTGCAGAGTGAGTATAGACCAAGTAAAAGTAGGAAAATAGTATACTGTAAAGCATGCGAGTGGACTACTGTGAAAGAGGGAACACAGTAATACAGAGCACGGTGGTGACTGTCCTTTTGTATTTCCCATTTCTCAGGCTGATGACAGATGTCAGTCATGCTATTGCAAACCTGCCTGAGTTCTTATGGGAAAAATTGAATCTAACAATCTTTGATTGATTCCATATGCATAGCTTTAGGAAATGTTCTACACATGTATTTTGGCATCTTGTGATTTGTAGGTCATACCCACTTCCCCAGCCAGCTTTACTATGACTTAATTTCTGCCTCATTTCCTTCTGAAAGCCACATGTTCCCATAATTACTTATGGGGTGCTGGTAGAGTGAAGGTATCCATCTGCATATAGCTACTTCCAGCTGAAAGGGGTTGTAGGCCCTACCTACTGGGGATTCTGTGCTCTCCAAGTACCTTGGGTGTTATGGCTCACCCAACTGAGTTGACAAAACTTTTGTCAGAATAAAATAAACAAGGAGATAGTGCTTATATGTGAGAAAGTTTGGTGAAATTAACTTTATTATTAGGTTGGCGATGTAGAGAACAAATATGAGAGAGTGCAAATCAGATTTCCACACTTCATGTGGAAGATAAATATTATAAAGAGTGATGTTAGAGAAATTATTAAGTTCCTGAGAGCTATAAGCTTAGCAAGATTACCCAATTTAGGGATCTAATTAAAAGCAGGAGTCTCGATATAAGTGTACCTTCAAGCTGTGGTCGATTAAAGGTCATTAAAGGTCACTCTATTTATCTGCATGCAGTCCACTACCAGAGTTTTGGTTTTTTAAAGAGGACTCTCAGGTCTTCCAAAGGTTCTCAGAAATAGCTTTCTTCTTAGTCCTGTGAAAATTCTAGTGACAATTTCCCATGTAGGATTTTTATAGCTTTCCACTCTGTCTCTTGGGGAAGAACCAGTTTGAATGATTCCTCAGGAAGAGGGAATAAGGGTACAGTCTTCAGGGTTTCTAAGAATTCTCTATTCGCCTTTTCACTAGCCTTTAATTATGTAAATAAAAGTTTATTTGGGGCATTCTTTTTTAAAATTTAGAGAAGCTATAATTACCTATCTTGCTGGATATTTATGAAACAATTGTTTCTACATTTATTGTTAAATCTGTATTATATAACACTTTCAGTAGTTTCAGCGAAGTTCCCAGAATCAAGGCATAAACAGATACCAACAAAATATAACATGATTTATAAAATAAATCCACAGAAATAAATTGCTATAGAACACAAGAAACAAATTGTGAAGACAACCTCCTTTTGTGGGAAATGTCATCTCAAATTACACTTTATATTTTGTAGAATTGTATTTGATTTTATTTAACGACCTTTATTTTCCAGAACAGATTTAGATTCACAGAAAAATCATGAAAAGTGTACATATTTTTACAACCCCTCCAAATGAAATAAAGACTTTTACAAACCTTATCTCCATACTTATAATTTTGTTTTTTAAAATTTTTTCAGGTTTATTGAGGTATAACTAGCAAAAATTGTACATATTTATGTTTTCACATTATACATTGAAATATGTATACACTATGTCATTATTACCACATTCAAGTTAGTTAACATATCTATTATATGGTTATTTTTCTATCATTGTTATTGGTGCAGTTTAGATATGCATAATGATCACATCATCATAGTGAACTCATACCTGTACAGGATATACCCCATTTTTATTTTTCCATTCCCCTCCTCTTCCTCTGTCTCTCTACTTCTATTTACAAAAATCTTTGCTTCCATTTTATCTTTTTCTTTTTTCTCATTTTTTCTTTTCCCTTCCTTCCTTTCCCCCTCCTCCTGTTACGGCAAAAATTCGGGCTGTATTCCGCAAGAAACCAAAGAGAACAGACAAAGTTTTTAATTTAGACCGGTCACCTCTCATCCTGACTTGCAAGTCCGGGAAGTGGGCGTGGACCTGTCTTTGTTCCCAGGTTATATACATTTTTGGTTTCCATGGTAACAGAAAGGAATGTTGTAGCCCTGGCCACATGTTGTTTTCCTTGTGCCATGTAACTGGGTCAGGCTCCGGTCATGATCCCAACCACAATGATATATACTTTCTGTACTCTGTTTTATATGTCCCCCTTTAGATAACCATACATTTTCTTTATGGTTACAATGTTTACCTAGGGCCAGGAGATGGAACTGCCCAGGCAGGGTCATGGAGGGTTAACTAGGCCTAGGCGCCCCCTTATCTTGGGGAGACATTCCTGGGCAGTGTTGATCTGGGGAATTAGCTCTTACACTGTCCCGGGAGGCTTCCCAAGGCACCATGTAGGCTTTTACCAAAGCTATTTTATCTAAAATACTATGCTAAGATTCATTGCCCCCTACACTCCCTACCTTATGTTCCTTCCCATTTGAATGTTTTCTTCCTATTTTGCAATATCTACTATACATTTTGGTTCTTATTTACACTTTCAGTTTCTCACAGCAGAGAAACAATGCAGTACTTACACATGCATGTCTGATTTATTTTACTTAAAGTATGGTCTCTAGGTGCATCCATTTACCTATAAATGTCTCAAGTTTATTCTTTTTATGGCTGAGTAGTACTCCTTTGTAGAAATAACCACATCTTCTTCATCCATTCATCCATTGATGGGCAGTTGGGCTGTTTCCAATATTCAACTATTACAAACTATGCCCCTATGAACATGGGTGTGCATATATCACTATTGCATGATGTTTTTAATTTGTTTCTGGAAGATACCAAGAAGGGGGACAGATGGGTCAAGTGGAACTTCTTTTTGATTTCCCATGGAGATTTTAGACATGTCTCATTGTGGTTCCTTGCAATAAATGACAGTGCCCTGCATGGAAAGATAGACTGCACATAGGAGCTGTAAGATTACCTGCTTGTGCTCCATAGATGATTGTTAGCAATCTCCTTTTTCAGATTACTGTATGTGCATGTAGCACCAAAAGACACGTCTGGAGTTTATATAAATATTTGGGTTTTGTTATTTCCTAATATCAATGCCTGAATGAGAGCTATGAGCTGTGCTTTCAGAGCAGAAGTCCCCAGGAATGAGTTTACCCCAATGATGTGTTGCAAACTGACAACTGCATAACCTGCCTTTCAGTGTCCTTCTTGGACAAAGCTACTTCCATCACTGAACTACACCTACTCAGGGTTTTGGAGAGGCAGATTGTTGATTTTTCTGTCTGCTTGCATAGGTCTGGGAAATCACCTGTTTCCAAGAGTAGATAACCTCTGACACTATAGGCATCAAAGGTGAAGGACTAAGAGTAGTATAGTCTTTATAATATCATCAAAAGTGTCTAAGAAGCGCACCCTGGCATAGTTCCAGTGGGTAAAATCTTCTTTGGCCTTTTCCAGAATTGGAGAATTGCCACTGTTTTGCTAGTAAATCCCTTCTACTAAGGGAATAGGATACTGTGATGCAATTAAAAACTCATGATTGCACATTTCACCTCTGAGGTGACATGTCAGAGCAAGAGAAAGAAGCTACAATGATTCCCACATTGTTCTAGCCTTGTAAAATATCAGTACCTCTAATTAACTGGCCTTCTTCCTGTATATAGAACAGACCATTCAAAACCAATACTCTCTCAGCTCCAGAAGAATAGGAAACCTTAAACAAACACAAAATGGACCAGTGACCACGGGCTAAGATAGAGGCCTAAGCTTGTCACTGCAAAAAGGTGGGTTCTGCGTCTTTCTCCAGGAGACCAGGTGTACCTTCACCAACCCATCCAGACGCACAGAAGATGACATCGAAAGACTGCATGATCAAGCCACTGCCCTACAAAATCAGGCTTCATCCCAGAACATTTCTGGTTGGCTGACTAATTCCTGGAGCTCTTGGCTCTTACCCCTTCTCAGTTCCATTATTTTAATGCCCTTACTAGTAACATTTGCCCCTTCTCTCCTCCTGACCCTGTCTAGCTTTGTCCAAACACAGATGTTTTGGTTTGCTTCTCAAGGGCTCACCAGTCACTCTACCAGCCACACAATTCTGCCCCCATTCATCCTGAAATAGCTCCTTTTAGGGCTCACCTATCAGTTTCTACCCTGCCTAATTAACCTGTTTCAAAGATTTCTAGCAAACAGGACTATAGCTTTCTCACAAGTAGTTACCAAGGTACATGTCAATGCCATCTTTCTCCTTCAGTCCCAGCCCAAACTTCCAGTGAGAACAACACGGCATCCCTAAACATCAGGAAGCATTCACATTAAAATTTATGCCACCCCTCTTCCTACTATATAAATAGTGAACAATGTAAGGAAAGTCTGACAGACATCTTCCCATGAGTTCTGACATTTTCTCCCATGTTTCTGCACGGAAAGGGGTCTGTAGGCAGGGAAAGAAAAGAATAAGGACTTCTTAAGTTTTTCTAGCTGATCTTGAGTAGGAGTTAAAATTTTACTAGATAAAATTCCCTTGGGAGCAGTTTTAAGGACAGGGGCAGGGAAAGAGAAAAGCCAGATATGGAAAGAAACCAGACAGAACAGGTGACATTGGAATCTATCAGAGGGAGAGAACTAAGAGTCAAAGTACAAACAAAGCCAAGTGCGAGGGGCTAAGAAGCCACAATAGGTGTCACTCTCCACTGCCAACACAATGCAGGGGATATATATATAGATAGATGATAGATAGATAGATAGATAGATAGATATAGATATAAACATATTTGCATGATTACTATATATTATTAATATATAATTACTATTTTATAATTATATACTATATTTGTATATTGATCTATTGTATATTATCATTTATATTAATATACTAATGTATTATTACATATTATTAGATATATAATCACTCTAGGGTCACTATAGTACTATAATAGATATTCATACATCCCCTTACTACCTCTAAGCTAACCATAAGTAAGGCTCTTAACCAACAAGCTGCTTTTCCAGAGATAAGCCCTGTCAGGAACAAATAAATGGGCAGAAAAATGTTACACAAAGCCCAGTAAAAGAAAGGCATGTGCAGGCAAGAGGTCCTGCTATAATTCAAGGACAACCCAGACCGCCAATCAGGTTATGGCAAGCTCAAGGTAGGGGTAAAGGTCCCTATTATGCAATAATGCAAGCTGGGAACAAAGGCCCATGAGTATCCACCTTTACAGAGCCCCCTACTCCTGTCCTCTTCTGCTTTTTTCTTCCTTTCACATAAAGTGCCTTCCTTTTAAATGCTACCCCTTTAATTTCTCACTGGTGCTGCGTTTATGATGCCTGTGAGCTGTTCATTCCAGTGGAGCTGCAGTTGTCACATTTTCGAAGCAACATCTTTGGTTCCCTGGCTGAGAATCAAAAGGAAGACTACAGGACATGGTCAGTACCCAGCTCATGAAACTTTAGCCCCAGATTACCTGTGGCCTACTCTCCACTCTGGCCTCCAAGGATGGATAGTAGGAAGCCTTATTTTTAGGGAACGCATGCCTCTTAACAGCTAGAAGAGTGCCTCCCTGAAATGGTATTTAGTTTTGCTGTCCTGAGAATAGAAAGGATTAATTTTCTGGTAGTATTCAAAGAGAAAAATAATATCGAGCTCCCTCTAGTGGACTTTCTTTTTAGCGCAGCATATCTTGATTAAAGCTTATGTAGGGAACAGCGTGACTCATAAAAAACATGGAACTTCCTGGCCTACGTAAAGGGAACACGTGTGGCCACTTTTCTCAAGTCTGGAAGGACAGATTTCGCCGGGGCAGTGTGGCCTGATCCTCCTTCCGCACTTTTGGAGGGGAATGTCCAGGCTGTTTGGTTTCAGTTTCTCTTCTGGTTTAATACTCTGATGGTGAAAGTGTAGTTTTAGCTCTTGAATCTCCTACTCTTAGTCTTTCAAGACACTTGGAAAACTGCTCCGTGAACTCACCACAAGCTTTTGAGGAAAAACCTCTTTCACTGTTCCTTAGCTTCAACATTCTCCTGCCGATCATTTTCTTTTCTTTCTTTTGGAGGCATGTTTTTAATAAAGACCAGAGCGAGACACACCCTGGTTTTAGTCTCAGTTTTTCTCTCCTTGCCCACAGGGTAAGGTTATGAACTTGAAAATATCTTCACTCTGCCTTTCTCTCCTTTCCAGCAGCTAAAACCTCTCCAAGTGAGCCCTTAGAAAATCAGGGTTTGTTCATAGATAAGAGGAACTTGCTACCTATGACCAGGACTGGGAAGAGGCATGAGGAGGCACACTCCAGGATGAGAAGCAGCCTCCGCAATGAACACCTTAGATTAGGAACACATACACCCATCTCTGGGGCAGATGAGACTTTGGGACTGTTGCTCATCCAAGGAGGCACAAATAAGAATGAAGTCCCCATCCAGTGTCTTGAGCACAGTTTCACATCCAACTGGCATGGGAGACTGAATTCTGAGACACAACGGAAAGATCCAGCTTCCAGGTGACACTGGGGGAAGCTATTTCCAAAAGCATACTTATCTCTGTTTGAGGGGGGTTCTCCAAACTGCTATTTCAATCTCTCAAAGCCAAAGAGTATGAAATCAGTTCACTTGATGTCATGGCCCCCCCTCTTATGGGTGGCTAGGATTATGTCCTAAGTTTTGCAGATTCAAGTGGTCGATTGAGTGATAACTGACAATATCCATGGGACTTGGTAAAGTCTACGGACTTAACAACAACATCTCAATGCTTTGATTTTCTCTCTCACTGTCTCACTAAAAGTCTCAACCTCCTTGGTCCTTTCCCTCTTTGCCTTGGGTCTCATCATTTACAGGGAAGTGGGGGAGTTGACATCTGTATTTTTCTGTTATGTAGCTTGTGTTTGCCAGGCAACGGGTACAAGTTTTTATCTGTGAGTTTCTTAGGTGTGTTAGAGGTACCTAGGCATAAAATCTTTAAATAAAATCTAGCCTTGCCCTGCAGCTGAATGAGATCACCTTAGTATTTAGGTAAATAGCACAAAAATGTCCCAGAGGTTTCTTTGCACTAGAGTCTGAGGGCAGGATTTCTTCTGGGCTATTACATGGTTCTGTCTGTCACTGGCGGTGAGAGATCTCTTTTACAGGCTGGAATTTTCCAGTGTAATTTGTCCTTTTTGCCATCATCCACCCAAGAATAATTGGGCCTTTAAAATAAGGGCCTGGCTAGACCCCTCCCATATCTTCCCTCCCACCTTCCATTACTTCTGTCACCAGCTCACTATCCCTGATAATTTGGTCCATAACTTCATGAGGGACTGGGGCTTATACAGGCAACAATGTGTCAGAGGCCTCTCTCCCTGTTAATATCTAGGACCTCCTCAATTTAGAATCTTGGCTTAAAATTATAAAACAAGATCCGAAACCCAGACTCTCCTCAGATAGCCTTTGTGTGTCCTTGTTCCCCCACACATGCAAGCCAAGAATCCCCTCACCATTCAAATGGAATCTGGCTTTAACAGCCATCCTAACCTCCCTGGAAAGAAAGGACCTTCTAGGAGCTTTCCGCATTTGAGATGCAGCATACACTGTGGAAGACCTTGTTCATTTTCAAATGACAAGTGAAAGATAAGTGATGCTAAAATCTATTTAGCGCTATCATTTCAAGTCAGTGGTAGCAAACCTATGGCAGGCATGCTACAGCAGGGTGTTTGTATCATTGCAAGTTCTAGAAAGTTTGCTGTCATTGGTATTGGTGATGTCCATTTCCTTATCACAGATTCAAGATTTCCTAGACATCCTGTCTCAGAACATTCAATTTTATTCTGTAGTCATCAGACAGGAACTCATTAACATTGTGTATGATATCTGGTTTCACTACTTTTTCTGACTTCACCCCAACCCAAATAGAATTCTTTCTTCTCTGTACTCTCATCCTGTATCCCCTAACAAAAAAAAAACTGGTAGAGGACAGTGACTATGACTGATAGAAAGGGCAGTCTGTATTGTCTAGTATGTCTTGTGAGATTTGCTCACAATTCTGTTGCGGCCCAATTTAGTTATCTTATGCTGCAAGGATGGAATCACTTCTCATGTTCACACTTGCTCTAGTCAGGTCCATCCTCTGTCCATTCTCAATGGGAAGGGAGCCTCACAAAGGCAAATAGGTTGGCATAACAACTCACTTGTCTGGGTTGCAGGGATGCTGATCTCAGTGTGCCCTATCTATTGGCTCTGTTTTGCAAACCCACAGATGGTCATGGCCTCTCTTTAGATAGTACTTAAACCTGTATATAAGCCACAGGATCTCAGACATGAAACATGGTCCCTGAGGGCACCAACTCCCCTGCCAATCATCTTAACAGAAGTCTCCATCAGAGGTAAAATAGATGGTATTGACACATTCGACTGGATATGATGCACAGATGAAGTCAGATTCCCCCATTTTCTGTGACACAGAATGTCAGTCCGTCGAATTTACTGGTTCTTTAATGAACTTCAAGGGAGAATGGAAGAAAAGACCTGGAAAATCATAACTTGTTTTTTATGCAATGGCTCTGTGTCAGCGACATTTTCTCATTACTGAAATGAAATATTTGACACCTAAAGTACAAAGAAAAAAGGTTTATTTATCTCATATTTTGTAGCAATTGCAGTCCATAATCAGCTGGCTACAAGGCAGGCTAACATGGCAGCCAAGCATCACAGAGGAGAAAAAGCTCATGGTAAGCAGAAGGCAGAAAAGCAAGCAAGTGATAGACAAGTGACAAGCTTCTTTTTGTCCCTTATATCTCATGCAAACTTCTTGCCCTTAGAGTGGCTAGCACTCACATTCTTTTTTGTTTGTTTATTTTTGGTTTTGTTTTTTTCCAGTACCAGGAATCAAACTCATGACCTCGCTCTTGCCAGACAGGCGCTGTGTCACTGAGCTAAATCCCCAGCCCCTCACACTTTTAATCCTAGTGCCCTTAATCCTAGTATTGCACCGTGAATCAGTCACACACTCTAGATCCAGCCACCTCTGAAGAAGCCCCACTTATAACCTCATGAGGCTTTGAGGAGACATCTAAATGCAAGCTCCATCTACAATCCTCCTAGATACCCTAATCAGATTATTTAGATTCTTTTTTATTTTAAAAATAAATGGAGGAAAACATTAACAGACAGACAACCTTTTACAAAATAGCAAAAGAACAGTACAGACAATACAGAGTTACAAAGTGGTAGGAAATTAATAATGCTTATTGTATTACATATTGGTATCTTCAAAGTGGTTTCTCATGAAAACAAATAGAGACATGCACTACTGATCAATCAAGGACTCATTAACAGTTTCTTTCAGAGAAGAAATAGAAAACAGTAGATCAACTATGTTAAGTATCCTGTATATACATACCTACAAAATTGCTCCTTCTTGCCCTTCTCTTTTCCCACATCCCAGTTATCCTTTACCTATGAGTGCTTTCCTATCATTTCACAATGTCTATCATACCTCCAAGTTTTTATTAACTGTTTCAGGTTTTACACTAGTGACACAATGTGGTGCTTGCACATGCAGGTCTGATTTATTTCACTTATGAATATGATCTCTAGCTGTGACAATTTAGCTATAAAAGCCTCCAGTTTATCTTTCTTTATAGCTGAGTAATATTCCATTATATAAAAGTACCACAATTTTCTTATCCAATCCTTGGTGGATGGACGTTTGGGTTGCTTCCACAATTTAGCAATTACACATTGTGCTGCGATGAGCATAGCTGCACATATATCACTGTGATATGATGTTTTTAGATCTTCTGGGAAGATACCCAGCAGGGGAATAGCTGGGTTGAATGGGACCTGTAGTCTTAGTTTGCTGAGGAATCTTCAAACTGATTTCCACAGTAGTTTCACCAGTCTGCATTCCCATGAGCAGTGAAGAAGAGTTCCTATTTCTCCACAGCCTCGCCAGCACAAAGAAAAGCCCAGGCCCTGATGGATTCACAGCAGAGTTTTACAAGAAATCAGTGTAGATTTAATACCAACACTCCTCAACCTCTTCAATGAAATTGAAAAGGAAACAATTCTCCCTAACTCATTTCTGGAGGCAAGCATCATACTGATACCAAAACCAGAGAAAGACGCAACCAAGAAAGAGAATTACAGACCAATCTCCCTGATTAATATAGATGCAAAGATACTGAATAAGATACTAGCAAGTAGAATGCAGCAAATTATCAAGAAAATCATATATCACAACCAAGTAGGATTAATTCCAGGAATTCAGGGTTGGTTCAATATTTGTAAATCTATCAATGTTATACACCATATCAATGGAGCCAAAGACAAAAACCACATGATCATCTCAATAGATGCAGAAAAAGCTTTCAACAAAGTCCAACATGAATTCATGATACAAACTCTACAGAAAATAGGAATAGATGGTCTTTACCTTAACCTGATCAAAGCCATCTATGTCAATCCAGCAGCCAACATCATTCTAAATGGGCAAAAACTGAAAGGTTTTACTTTAAAGTTGGGAACAGATTCTTGTCTCAACAATTAAGTGCTCTAGGGGCCTGGGATTTAGTTCAGCGGCACAACGCTTGCCTGGCAAGCAGGAGGTCATTAGTTTGATTCTCGGTACCGGAAAAAGAAAATCAACAAGAAAAAACAATTAAGTGCTCTATCTTCAGAGGAAACAACTACAATTTATGCATAATTAGTTGGTCTGCGACCTCTACCAAAGATGACTGGAGGAAAGAGACAAAATCTCACACCATGGCACATTTTTAGCATTATTCCCTAGGTAAGGCCCATTCACATTACGTCCAAAAATAGGTCTCCAACTAATCTCACCAAAAAAGTTCTGCTTCTCCTCGTGCCTCTCCTGGATACTTGTTCCATGAGATGCCTAGTGTAAGGTGAATTTCAATCCAGGGGATACAGTGCTCAAATCCCTATAAATGTGAGGAAATTTGGGGACTGATTTAGCTAAACCCCAATCCTGTTGTAACTACCGTTACTCATTCTGATCTGGAACAATTAGAGCAAGTTCATGTGCAGAACACTGACTTCATTTTGTCTTGAGAAAAGTGAGAGCATATTATCCTCATTATTTTTGGAGTTACAACCCTCCTAGCTGCATTGGGAGAATTTACCTGTGGAGTAACTGTCAATTCAGCCTACATATTGAGCCTCACTGCTAATATGGCTGAGGTGACCCAAGAGTCTGGGGACAATTTCAAAGACCTCAAGGTTTCTCTCAATTCACTTGTAAGAATGGTGCTAGAACAGTGTCAAATTCTGGACTGTATGATCACCGATCAAGAGGATGTCTGTTCAATATTAAGTGATACCTGCTGTACATAATACTTCCCAGCAGGTGGAAACCAGAGCTCATATTATCCTACAGAAAGACAAGTGATTACATGGCCAGGAGGCTGTAGATTCCCTTGTCTCCTGAGAATTTCAACAAATGAGAGGATAGCTTCCCGCTCTAACCATTTGGCTGCTACCTTTGTTGGGGTCCTTGACAGTCTCTTATGCTTATTTGGTTCACGCATTCTCAATTTTCTCTCTCACTTTATTACAGAAAAAGTAAATGTAAAACCTCAGATAGTGACTTCCCCCTTTTACTGCTGCCCATGGACAACCCACTCCGCTGAAGACTTCCATCTAGTGCTCCCCAGTGATGACCCAACTCAGCTTGAGAAAGCCAGATTCATAGTTGCCCATTTTCCCAACAGCAATTGGATGGATGTCTCACAGGGGGGAAGCATAGGAGAAAGGGGTCTATAGGCAGGGAGAGAAAAGAATAAGGACCTCATTAGTTTTTCTAGCCAACCCTGACTGGAAGGAGTTAAACCCTTACTAGATAAAATTCCCCTGGGGACTGTTTTAAGACAGGGGTAGAGAAAGGCACCAGATAGCCCAGGTGACATTTTAACCTGTCAGAGGGAGAGAGCTAAGAGGCAAAGCACAAAGAAATCCCAGAGCATGCGGCTAGGAAGCCATGATAACCTTCCCTCCTCACCTTCAGTAGAACGCAGGGGAGACAGGTGTAGAGAAGGGGGTTCCGGTAGAATGCAGGTGAAACAAGGGGAGGTGTTAACTAAATTTGGAGAAAGCTATTATTCAGTACATAAACTTATGCATATAAAACATACTGTACTAAAAAACACTATATTCTTATAATAGTATCTGCACATCCCCTTACTGACACTAAGATAACCATTAATAGGGCTCCGCTTACCCAGCCAGCTGGTCCTTCTGGAGATAAGGCCCTGTCAAGAACAAATGAACTAATGGAAAGAAAGTAATTACACAGAGTCCACCAAAACAAATGCACATGAAGGCAAGGGAGCACAGTTTAGTTGAAGGACAACCGAAGGAGTCAATCAGATTATGGAAAACTCCAAGTAGTGTGAAGGGTCCCTAGCACCCAATAAAGGAAGCCAGGCATAAAGGCCCATGGATATCCATATTTCTAGAGCCCCCTATCCTTGTCCTCTTCGGGGCAGCTTTCACTCTTCTGCTTTTTCCTCCCTACAAGTAAAAAAAAAAGAGTCTTTTAAACTCTGTCCCTTTAATTCATTACTGATGCTGTTTACACTCCTGGTGAGCTGATCGTTCCACTGGAGCAACCGTGGTCACGTTTCAGTTGCAACATCTTAGTCTTACAACAATATCATTACTCCAAATTAACTGGCCTGGCTGAAGTTCTGTTCATAGAACAGACCATTCCAGACCACGAGGCCCTCAGTTTGAGAAGAAACCACAGACTACATGACGTGATCCCAGAACTGTTAGTTTCCAGCTTCCTCATTCTCCCTTACCCCTTAAATATCCCACACTCTGTGAGACAGATGATGTTCTGGCACTTCAGAGGCAGTGGCCCCCTCGCAGGTCTTTTATCTCAAGGAAACCATGCACATGCTGTAAACCTCACTCTCTGGAGGGAGAACATACAGTATCATATTTTGACAGAGCCAGCCAGGAAGGCTTGTATTTCTCTCTCTCTCTTTCTCTTTCTCTTTCTCTCTCCCTCTCTCTTTCTCTCTCTATTTCTCACAGACATAAACTTCAGGCTATGATTATTCAAATTATCACAACACAAGCAGTACCAAGTGGAGGACAGAGCAAACTAGAATTAAGAAGTAATCCCAGGAGAAAGTAACCAAGGGTTGGCTTTAGGAAACAGGAAAAAGTAGGCTGCCTCTACTTTCTTTGCCACTGAGAAAACTGCTTCTTTAAAATGGCCATGGGTTTTTCTTTCTGTTCTCTGTGTAAGGAATTGTTAGGCTCATATTCCACTTTCAACTCATAGCTCCTTGAATTCATCTTTACTAGCTATTCCTTTGTTCTGCTATGTTCTCTTGCACATGTTTCTAAATTATCTACATTTCTATTAGAAAAATCAGGGAAAGGATCTAATCTTTGATTCAGAACAGAAGAGGGGAGAAGACCCATATATTCCCTGAAATTTGAGGCTTAGCTCTTATCTACAAGAGTAAAATTTCTTGGTAATCATGAAGCCAATTGAAAAACAAAAAGAAAATTACAAGTAAGCATGGCAGAACCATGTGACTAATTCAAATGGCCATGGGACATAGTGAAATTCATGTGGATGACCTATAAAATGAACAAAAATGACTGACCCACCTGACTAACTCACAAGATAAACCAAAATGGCTGACAACCCAGTGGACTGAGATGAAACAAGGCCATGAAAAATTGATTCACTAAGGGTTCCCAGGGATAAAAGTCCATCTGGGGGGCTGGGGATATAACTCAGTGGCATAAGTGCCTACCAGGAAAGCACAAGGTCCTGAGTTTGATTCCCAGTACCAAAAAAAAAAAAAAGTATTTTTGGCTGGGCATGGTGGTGCAGGCCTGTAATCCCAGCACTTGGGAGGCTGAGGCAGGAGGATCATTGCGACTTCAAGACCAGCCTGGTCTACAAAGTGAGCTCAAGGACAGCCTGAACTGCATAGTGAGACCCTGTCTTAAAAACAGGAAAAAAAAAGAGAAGCACTTCAAGCACAATTTCCCCCCTTCTCTCTCTCTCTCTCTCTCTCTCTCTCTCTCTCTCTCAGACAGAAGCTTTCTCTCCCTCAATAAATATACTCTGCTCTTTAAAAAAAGTCCATCTGAGGGAAAAGCATAGATATGACTTTGGGCACAACTAGGGATAAACTGGGGTAGGTTACTTAAGCAGGAGACCCAGTTAGCATTAGCAATTTTTCACAAAAGAGTGAAAAAGCTGTACAAAGTATTATAGAGAACAGAAATGTGAGGAGAAAAAGGCATTCTCTAGCTCACACACATGGAACCTCAGCAATCTGTTCTGTTCTTTGGTTACTAACAGTCTTTCTATCAGCTCTTCGCTGACTTGTACCCCCAGTGAGTGACTCTAAATGGAAAAGACGAGAAAGAAAAGAAAGAAAAGGGGAGGTGAACTTGTGGGCCAACTATGGCACTCTTACCATCTAGGAAAATCACAGAGGCCATATAGTTCCCATTTTATCTCTCACATGGTGTGATGCAGGAGGAAACTGTTCCTAGTGTCAAAAGAAAGCCTCCTGAGTCCTAGCTTCCACTTTACCATCCTCTAGTTCTCTGTCCCTCCCCCATAACCAAAAAGAATTCATGCTTTTTTAAGGCTGAAAGCCTGTCCTGATGTTATAGACAGCTGAGTTAGATAGAAATATTAGAAATATAGGCAAAGAGGGCCAGGGCCTCGAAGGAGCCAGTGCAGAAGATGAGATACCTTGCAAATGTGGGGGAGACAGACACCTCCAGTTGTGGACGAAAGATTAAACAGATGTGCCCACATACCTTCTTAAGGATGCACATCAGGGAGTGATTTTCTAAATAGGTAGCAGTCACCTTGAAGAGTCGCTGACCAAGCCCTTAGAGGAAAAGCCCCTGTTCTGTATTTATGCCCACTTACTACATAACTCACTTCCCCATTTGATCCTGATTTAATCAATTTTACCTGAACAATTATATTTATAATCTTATTGGCTGACCATAGTTTTGTCCCACCTCATGCCCACCTTGAAATTTCCCATTTTTCCCCACCCTGGACATACCTCCCCTGGTGGTTTTGCTCTATAAAAATCCTTGGAAAAGACAGGTTCCCTGGGCAACCCACTCAGGCCCCCCTTCTGTCCCTCGCTAGGACAGAAGCTTTCTTTCCCTCAATAAATATATTCTGCTGTTAACCTCCATTGTTCCTAAAATTGATTCTTTGACTTCAGAGAACACGAACTTGTCCCAGATTCCTTTCAGTTTGGGAGTTTTTCTCCCCTATATCCCCGAGACAGAAGGAATGAGAAGAGGATTGGATCTTTCCTAGGGGAGAGAGAAGAAAAGAGAAAGAAAAACTAAACCAGTTCATCTCAGCTTGAGTTCATAGATTTGAGAGAAGAGAGACAGAGACAGAGAGAGAGAGAAGAAAAAAGCCAATTCTGCCAAAATATGTTTTGTGGCCTCCTTCCAGAGGTGGTTTCTAAGTTCTTGTCTTCAACAAAGAATTGGGCAAAACAAGCATAAAAGGTAGCAATATTCTACATTTATTAAATGTAGCAGAAGAAAACATGCTCCACAGAGTGAGAATGGACCAAGCAAAGTAGGAAAAAAGTACACTCTACAGTATAAAAATAGACTACTGTAAAAGAGAGATCATAGTAGCCTAGAGCTCAATGGTGACCATCTTTTTGTATTTCCCACCCCTTAGGCTGGCATCAGGTCTAGGCTGACCTCTTGAAACCCTGCTCAAATGCTCACGAGAAGAACTGAAGATGGCACTGTCTGACTGGTTTCATGTATAGCACTTTGAGAACTGTTCTGTGCATGCATCTTGTGATTTTGTAACTAACAATTCATGCCCAGTTCCCCAGCCAATTTTGCCACACCCTAAAGTCCTGCCTCAGTAGAAAGTTCTGCATCAAGCATGTCTAAGCAGTTATTGCCACTGGACTGCATTTGGGAGGGTTCTGAAGGTAAGATGAGGTACTTTTCCCACCCTAAACACAGAATACTTAGAGGTTCACTGACTCCCATCATGGAAAAAGTTTTAAACTCATGTCAATAGGGCAAAGGAAGGGATTATTGGGCAGTTATTTTAGGATAAACTTAAGAGTGGAGTGCAGTTCCTCAGAGAAATGAGACATGCTACAGTTTGGAACTGATTTCAGTGGTGGAAATCTGTAGAAGCTAATAATCTACAATCTTAGTCCTGTTTTGGTGAATGGAAGGATGGTCCACCAACAGTAAAGTAATGAAGGATTCATAGGGGAAAGCCTATTTTATAGGTGAGAAGGCGGTCCATTCCTAGATGAAAGAGGAAAATTTGCAAGTAAAGAGTAAATAGTTGAGCCATTTTGCAGGTGAAAGATCATTGCCCAGGTTTTTCATCCTCTGATAGAAGAAGAAAAAGAAAAAACATAATCTGAGCTTGTATGCTGAAGCTGCAGTTTTCATTTTTAAAATTGTGGGCTTCCTTTCAGCCTAATTTTTATTTCTTCTATCCTACCTAATCCCCCTCCCCATGTTTCTGATCCCTTATTTCAAAAGATTGCAGAAGACCTGATGGTCTGTCTTCAGTAACTGCTTTAGGCTGAGGAGGGGCATTGGTCTTGCCTAGTCATGGAATGAAAGTCTCATTCTGACTGATTTAAGAAGACAAGAATATTTGGTTCCATTTTTTGAAGAACCATTATATTTTGATAGTCTGGAAAGAAGGAGAAGGACATTAGCAAGTGATTGATGCTTAAGTTTAATTTTATAATTATGTTAAATAATCGACAGACAGAAACTAAAAGTCCTAACTTATAAATAAAGAATACTAGAAGTTCCTGATATTTGGCAAATAAAATTCCTAACTTATGCTCCAAAGAATAGTAGATATACTGTGGTTTCTCTTCAGATCATATAAATCTTTCCCCTTTTACCAAAAAATAGAAGTCCCTGATGTTTGGCATAAGCCTGTTCTCTTTAGCATTTACTTCTATTTCTTTTCAGGTATTCACCCAAATATACAATAGGTGGAGTTTAAGAGCATGCAGACTCCTCCTTGTTTTTTTCAATAAGAGACCTGATATTCTCCAGTTTGCTTTATAACAAAGGTGAATGACTACACTAAAGTTATCTATTTTTCCACCATGGTGCCATACAAAAATTTTACTATTGGGTTCTACTTTGCAGACCTGAAGACCTTTTATAATGACTGGTTCCAGATAATATAAACATATAAATTTAGTTTGTATCACAAAGGTAACAATGGCAGGTAGAATATTTATATTGCCATTTTTATCTTATAGGCTGCAAATACAAGAAGATGAATCTTTATCTGGGAGGTACTTGAATGCACATTAAAATAACATTATAGAAATACATGAAGAGAGGCTGAGAGGCACATTTGAATGGACTAGTGGTACTGGAAATCAAAATATCTTATGGCTATAAGTTATAGGTGTGGAGAGACTGGCTGGAGGAGTGATTAAAATGATTCCTAAGATGAACAGATCCTTTATAGCAATACTCCAGCATACTGGAATGCATGGTTATTAAAGCAGATCTGTGGTAGCAATTACCAAGCAGTATCAAATACAGATTATTCTTAGGTTTGATTGCTCTAGCAACTTTTCTCTCCCTCTCCAATGGCTTGCTTAGAGCCCCCTGCAGATCACCCTGTCCTTCCCCTGTGCTCTGCATGAATTCTTACGCAGATGTTCTTTCTGTTTTTTTGCCTTTTAGCCTTGCTTCCTGATTCTATCCATAAAAAGCCACTGAGACTTTAGTTTGGGGCTGTTTTCCTGGGAATCTGACATGGTGAAGAGCCGTAGTAACACAGTCCCTCTGGACATCCTCGAGTTAAAATGGGATGTGGACTCTGAGTAATCTCTCATGCCTTGGCCCACCTTGGTCATGAACTAGAAGTAATACCCTATGGAAGGACAAGTTGGTGCAACTCAATGGAGAGGACCAACCTTTCAAAGCCCAGAAAAGGAACGAGGATGTCCAACTTCACATCTAGGGAAGGGGACATAGGTAGCGATGAAGTAGCTTGGCATGCCTTCAGAAAGGTTACAGGTTAGGCTTATCAACTAGGGATCTTTTAACTCTCCAATTGCTAAGTGAGCAAGGGCAGTTTGTTTGTTTTTCTTTTCGCTCATTTACTTTCATTTCTTCTGCTTTGCATACTGTATGGATTAAAGTTTATCCAAAGGGGAAAAGCAATCTAAGCAACATTTGCAATGTCTCACAAAAACATATGAATATAAAGGTTCTGAAGCTTAACTTATTAAACTTCTAATAGTTATCCACCAGCGTCCAAGGTTCTTGCCAGAGGACAGCCTGAGGTGGAGGACTAGAAACATGTGGGGCAAACTTTGACACTGGCATTAGATCCTATAAAAGTTGCACACCTTGCTACTTGGCATCTTTGCAGGGTCACTATTTGATATGTTTAAACAAAGGAGATTCCCATAAAAAAGCTCCTCCTTCTCCCTCAGCTCCCTCTGAAAGCCCCCTTCCACTTCTGATACCTTAGGAGACCAGGACAGAGGGCCAGGGGTGTGCTTCAAAAAGACAAGACCTTATACCAATTTAACCTATTTTATATTTTAAAAAAGAGAGAGACTAAAGACAGCAAAAATCAAGCCAACAACTTATGCTAAACCAAGACAGAATTATCAGGAAAAAGAACTTCTACCAGGATTTTTAGAAAAGCTAAAGCATGTCATGGCCTATATATCTTAGAGTATATTTTGGTTTAAAAATTATTATCTGTATTTGTCGGTCTATCCAATTTGTGTTAGTCACCAGTTATAACACCTGCACTTGCTTTGTTTGAGCTCAAAATTTTATTTTTCCTTTTTAAGCTCTTTTTAAGCTTTCTATGGGAAACTATTTGTCTAGGTTTTTGAGATAAGACATGACCTAAAATGCACATAGCTCCCATAGCTTAACACAGGGTTAAATTAATTCAGTTATTAAAAGTAATGATGTCTTTAAGGTCAATGACATGTTCTACTGAGGTTGTCTGTCAGTCAAAATGATATCAAAAATGGTTTTACAAATGCAATGCCCATTGTTATCTGTATGCAATAACTTAAGAGTTTTCCACTGATACTCAAGAAGTGAACATGAAAATAGGACCAAAAATCCTATAACATGGAAAATACTCTTATGACTTAAAAATAAAAGCACACAGATTCTCAATTCTGGTGTGCCTGCCTGTACGGTGACTTAGACAATTTAGGACTCCTGACACTCTGCCTGTATGTATTACACTCTTGCAAGGGTATATATTTAAGCCTTGCTTTCATTGCCTCTGGCTTCAAATTTGGGTATAAACAAGTAAATTTTTTTATAATAATTTGGGGCTCACTTTGGAGAGTCTACACTTTCAGGGACTTGTCCCTGGTGGAGAGGGAGCCATATCCAATTTCGTTTTGGGGTGCACCACTTGACCTAGACATTCCGTCTCTGTGTAGAAGCCACAGAACAAATGAGATTGCTATTTTATTGACAATGAAACCAAAAGGGAGATAAAGGACACAGTTGCTGTAACCCAACAACCTATTGCACAAACCAAAGTAAAAAATTAAACAATAAATACTGCCTCAGCAGTTATGATATCTTTGGGAATCCTATATAAAAGGGTTTAAATGCATGAAGAAACCATTTCAGGTGAAATGGGATTAAGAGAAACTTAGTCACAGGGATGAACCAAAAATAAAAGTTGTAGGCCTAGGAAAATTAAGATAGGAAAAAGAAATTCTTCCTGAGTCATTGCTCCAGGTGCTCTGCTGACATAAATGTCATTTCCTGTACCTATAAAAGCCACTGTTACAAATCATAGCTGATTGATTAGTTTACTTGTGGCTTCTAATTTAGATTGGTATTTTTGTTCAATTGATATACTTGAAACAAAATTCTTAGACTATTAAAATAAAGATTATTGGCAACTGTTCAAAGTTAAGGGCAATTTAGAATCCAAATAACGTGTTCTAGATTTATTATAGAAAGATAGTAAGTAGGATAAACAAAGAATTATAGAGAAAATTATAAATGTAAACATGTATCTTTGATGTGAGAGTATTTTTTATAAAGTCCTTGGGTGAAAGAGTGCTACCAGCAAAACAAGAATGCTCAGCTATGTTGAAAAAATGTTTATACAGGACACAATCTAGAAAAAGAAATATGTATGTTCAGTTATTTTGATCTTTTACTCTCAGATTGGTTGAACCTAAATTGCTACTTCTAAAAGATCCTTGTTACTCAAAGGAGACTAGGGCAATATGGCCCTGACTGTCATACCATCAGTCACTCCTTCCCAGGTCCCATCTCTCCTCTCTGGGTTTACTGATGTTTTCAGACAAAGGCTATAACTCTCATTTCAGAGATTAGTACTAAACATGAGCTTTTCTGCATGATTAGCAGAGACACCTAGACTGGCCAATGACAAGAAGCAGGGCAAAGCTGCCTCCTTGGGCAGTTCCAACCTAGTTTATGGCATTCATTGTTATTGGCTTCATAGTATACTGAAGATATTTACACCTTCCAACTGCACAGGTCTTCAAAGACATAAAACTGTTTTAAAAATCTCATCATATTGGTTACTTCCAAGTTAATGTTATTTATGGTGACAAACTTTCAGGCTCAAGTATCTAGCTTACAATGCTGTATAGTCCAGACAAGGTCACATAAAGTACCTCTATAGACAGGTACACTTTTCTTAGGTGACATTCTATTATAAAATGACAAATTTAGTAAAAAGTTTCTTCATGTCATTCAATGTAATTATGTCATTATGATTCTTATGTTAAAATGTTGTCTTTGATCCCAAGCTTTCTCTGTGAAACTTTAGAATTATTAATATTCCATGGGGATTCAACTTCTAAGGCAACCATGAATGATAAAGTCTACCCCTTGGGCAGGAGTCAATCTCTGCAATTTAAAAAACAATCACGGGCTGGGGATTTAGCTCAGCGGCAAAAGCGCCTGCCTGGCAAGCGCAAGGTCGTGAGTTCGGTTCCCGGTACCGGAGAAAAACCAAAACAAAAAAAAATAATAATAAAAAAATAAAATAAAAAACAATCACATTTGACAAATGGATGTGGCTCACAATGAATCTTTTAGAAAACATGAATATAATTCATATCTGTATTGATACCTATTCTAACTACATGTTTGTCTCCTTGTTGGCAGACAACTTTTTCTTTCGTGTCTATTTCAGGACTTAGTGGCTCCAAAACCCCACAACAAAGCAAATTCCTTTTAACCTGCGTCAGCCCAGAGAGTCAAAGGGCCACATTACATCCCTTTGTTCTTGATCTACTGGCCACCCTTGGAACAAAATTTTACTTTCCCAGTGGGATGTTTACATTAGCACTTTAAAATTGAGAATGACCTTGCCTATACTTCCAATTCTCTTCTGACATTCTTCAAAGTTTAGCATGTTAAACTTGTTATCAATTTACCTCACAACTTCACACAATAAGCTATTAAGAAATGAGAAGGGGCTGGGGATTTAGCTCAGCGGCAAAAGCTCCTGCCTGGCAAGAGCAAGGTCGTGAGTTCGGTTCCCGGTACCGGAGAAAAACCAAAAGAAATGAGAAAATGGACTCCTTAAAGCTCTATTATTAAAATGAAAAGGCAGAATACAGTATAGAGATTTTACTGACAGGAATAATTATGTAACGTACTCTTTAAAATTTTAAAATTGTTACTCAACTTCAAGGCTGTGGAAAAACATTTTATTCCTATAAAGAAAAGACATTATCTGGACCACAAGGTTTGGGCTGTATGGAATTGCTCACTTGGGGGAGATGGTATGCATCTGTTTTATCACCCATAGCCCTCTCTGGTTTCCCACAGAGGTTGTTTGCCCATATCATGTGACACATTCTGATCCTCAAGCTTTAAGCAATGGCTCTACAACCTCCACCAAAGAGAGACAGCAAGAAGAAAAGATTAGATCCATTACCCTCTACAGCACAATCCTTGGGACTTACCTCATGAACAATGAAATAGCGTATCACACAGGCTCAACAGACACTACAAAATCCTGTCATTCTTTCCACCTCAGAAAAACCTCTTCTTCCAGTGGTAACACAAGTCACCTATAACTCTAAGATAGCAAGGTTAAAGGATTACTTGTTACTCTGGTCCTGTTTAGCTGTACAACAAAAGTAAGTGACATGGTATATTCAGCATATGTACTTACACCTCCTGTTTTTTATATAGTCACTTGGGAAGATCCTGAGCCTCTCCTCTTCCAACAATACCTCTAAAATTGGTGAAACCTGACTTCTCTCTCCTGGCCATTTAAAGGACTGTGGTAGGAATTGTGGCCACTCTGGATACACTAATAGTTGGTATTCACTGTCTCATTATTGGTACATTTTGGAAGAACGATTCCCCCTTTGGTCTCCAATGTTACTAATCACTCTTACTGTGTTCCCTTTCATCCTCAGTTGTGTATGAATTACATTTTCAATGGGCTCAACTGTATTAAAAAGGCCCACCACCCCATCTTTATTAATACTGCCAGAACCCTAGGTACCCATGCCTGATAGGCACTATCAAAAATACAATGTTCCTTCTATGACTATAGGAGATGACCTTGATTAGAGGTGGACTTCATGTTGGTCCACTAATCTCTCCATTATTCACCTTGCTTATTAAAACTGGTGATAGAGACCACTATGAAGCAGCCCTGAGCAGGACTTAAATTATCCAATTGGTTTTTCATGTTTATTTTTGAGTCTGTCCAAGGGCTAGGCTCCTTGTCTGGAGATGGGTGGTGGACTCATAGTGAGTGAACCTCTATGAGTAACTAATCCCTACTAAGGCTTATAATGGCAGATGAAGCTGGAAAGTCTCAAAGGATAAGACAAGATCACAGCCAAGGACTCCTGAATCCAATCTCAACTAGATAAAGACTGTAGCTTCAGGCATCTCACTCCTGGGTGGATTAATTTAATACCTTACTTGGAGAAGTCCTTGAATGGGTCTGCCCTTCTTGAGTACTCCCCTCCTGTCTTCTGATAGCTAAATACAGGCAACCCAGAGAAGGTCTTGGTCTTAGTCCTGAGAGAATCTCGAATTCTGTGAGAGGGCCTTGCTCCTCTTGGAGCCCTGAAAAAATTCCATTTGTTTCTTTCATTTAGTCTTTGCTATACACTTGTTCAGGAGATTGCAGACCTGATCAGCCCACAATACCTAAGGGATATTGTTAACCCAATAAACTGGGAACTTCAGAATTTGATGGCATTAGATTCTGTTTTAACCTGGAATTATAGATTACATTTTATTTACATTGGCAGCAATATCCTATGGAATACTGGGCTTCTTGTCTATATTTCCTTTTTTCTGGCACCTATTTATATCCCCTTTAAAAAGCTTTATGGTGTTTAGGTAGTCTTTGTTCACACTGTCAGAATCAGAAACTACCAACATGTAGATAAACTCATATGGATTGCAAATGATACCTTTGATCATGTCATGTTCTGTACTTCCCAACCATATATTTTGGTTCTCACTGAGGAAGCCCCTCTTTACAATTCATTTACTCCTTGGTACCAACATTTTAAGGTTCTCAATATTACTTTGCCCACAATCTCCACATGGCTCATTCAATTTGTCACTAATATTAATATTTCTCAATTAAATATTGTTCATATTACGGTGTTTAGACAAATAGCTGAAACTTGGCTAGATTTCAGAATAGGGCCTGGGAGACAGGCAGAGTGCCCCTGAGAGGGCAATGTGTGAAGCTGTGTGAACCCAAAGGTATAATATAGACACCAGAAGTTTCCATAAGCCAGAAACATACAATGTCTGAGGAAAACTGCAAGGAGGAAACACAGCAGGCTGAAGCAAGAAGACATGGGAGCTACTGATAGGGCAAGAGAGACTTCATTTTTCTGTTTTTCACTCCATATTAGGAGAAGTTACTTAGAGCTCACTTAAGCTGTAGTTTACTTCCACTTTTCAACCTAGTCTCCTTGGTCAGTGATTTAGTATTTGTCCTGTTGGATTTTGGACTTGCTTTGGTTCCATTTCATTGTATTCCCCCTGTTTGTGACTTTTGGAATGGAAATGTCTATCTTGTGCCATTGAAGGTTGGAAAAGTTTAACTTTCTTTTTATTTATATATATGCTTATATCTAAGAGTTTACTTTAAATGTCAGATCATTGACTTGGGCTTTTCAGAAATGCCAAAGTTTTAGCAACTTTTGGAGATGGATTTAATGTCTTTTGCATAAAAGGGATGTGCGTGAGTCTTTGGAGGGCAGGGGCAGAATGTTGTGGTTTGTTTCTAGATGTCCCCCCAAAGCCTCATGTGGTCATAAATTTTTTTTTTCAGAAGTTGCTGAGTATAAAGTGTCTGATTCATTAATAGTGCAATGCTAAGATTAAGGGTGGGTGATTGCTGGATCACTCCACTGGCCGGAGTTTCACCATCCTAATCCCAATAGATTGGATACATCATAAGAGAAAGAAAGAGGCTTTTCTCTCTGTCCTATCTTGGTGCTTTTGCTGTCTTCCATTGCCATGGACTCTTGTCCCTCTGTCATGTGCTACCCTGCCTTAGAGCCAACCAATTATGTACTGAAACTTCTACACACTATGAGGTAAATAAATTTTTCCTCCTTTAACTTTCTGTGTTGGATATTTTATCTAAGCAATAACAGGAAAGTAACTAAGATAGACTTTAATCATAAAAACCTTTGCTTAACCAAGGAAGAACTCTTGTAATTGCACACAGAAAATGATAAACCTTATGTTTATAAAACCAAGTTTTTAAGATAAATATCATCTTGCTTGATTAACAGTCTGTAAAAAAAAACATGTCACCAACTTCAAAGACATCTTTACTCCTATCTTTCCTAACAATTGAAATTAGCTGACTGTTAAGACATGTGAACAAAAAGCATGTGGGCTAATGTCAAGAATGTCCATTTATCTATATGCCAATTTAAGTAACACATAAAAATGTACATATTAACTAAATTATACATACATTTTATGGCATGAAACTTTATGGTTTTTCTTTGTAAGTTTTATGTAAGCTTCGAGCCTAGCAGTTTTTACCCTCTAATGTTTTAAATGGGTTTGGTCACCCTTGAATATTTGTACCATGTTTCCCTAAAAATAGACACAACCAAAAAAAAAAATCACCCTTGAAAATTATACATCAAAACTTCCAGTTCCAATCAGCCTATTCTTCCCTTAAGTGCTATTATAGGATAAACACTGAACAAGAGAACAGTGAGATATAATTTTCAGCATGATGTTGGACATCACCATAGTAATAATCAGCTGTTTATTTTCCAGTTAGCTTTTATATTGTGGAAAACATGGTATAAATTTTTTTAATGAAAATTCATAGCAGAGCTAGTACTAGGTAAGGGAAAAATACAAAAATAAAAAAATGTAACTGATATGAGCTCAAATTTTTTTGAATGAAGCACATGCCAGTACTTTAATCAGTCATTAAAACTTTAACAGAGAAATAGACAAGAAAATATATAGAACACAATAAAACAACTGCATTAAATCAAAGTGCAGTTTCAAATGCATTGGCCATGCTGAATTATAAACGTTTTTATAGTTTTAGGTTTACAACTATATAAATGAACTAGTTTTATGTCTTGTGCCTAGATGTCCTTCCAAAACTCCATGAGGTCATAGATGAGACTTCAGGAGTGACTGGATCTAGAGTGTGTGATATTAGGATCAAGGGTATGTGATTACTAAATTAGTCCACTGATTATTTTGCCATAGTTCTGGATGTGGATAACGGGCAGGCCTACCCTGGGTGTGAATGCTACCTGTCCTTAGGGTGTGCAATTTGAATAGATTACAAGGGAATGAAAGAAAGATTTTGCTGTCCTTTGCTTCCTCATTAATTCACTGCTTTGCTGCCTTCCTGCCTTCTACCCACCATAAACTATTACTCCTTTGTAATCCCCCCTGCCATGTCACCCTGCCCTGCAGTCAAGTATAAGTTGACACTTCTACAAATTGTGAGTTAAATACACTTTTGCTCTTTTATCCTCGAGTGTTGGGCATTTTGTCTAAGCAATGAGAAAAGTAATAAATTCAACTAATTAGAATTTTCACTAGGATTTATTAGTCAGCTCTCTTTTTTTTATCTTGTGTAAGTCACAACAGTAGATCAACTAATATTTTAAGATCTTCTGAGTACCGTTTTCCTGTTAGTTAACATTATAGACATACAACCAATAAGACTCACATGAGGGAAACAGAGAAGGGTTATAGTTGTTAGATGGGATCATTATTTACTATTTCTCCTCATTATAAAACTAAGTTTGAGGCCCTGTCTTTTTATAATTTAACTTACATTTGGAGAAACATCAATCTTTTAAAATCCTTTATCTTTTTTTTTGTACTGGGAATTGAACTCACGACCTTGTGTTTACCAGGCAGGCACTGTGCTGCTGAGCTGCATCCCCAGCAGAACCTTTTCTCTTAAATTGGTTCCGAACTAATAAAATACAACCTAAATGTAGCATTTTGGTGCAAACATTGAGTTACCCAGATAGATTTAAAATGTACTATGCACCTTTACAAATCTCACTTTTGTACTTTCGGAGATTAAAAAGCGAAAGAAAAGGAAAAAAAGAGAAAAGAGTATCCAATTTAGGTTCCTGAGCTGACTGTGTGAGTGGACTGCCCCACAATTGAACCTTACTGCATGCAAACTTTGGCCCAAACAGAGATCAGGTCACATGATACTATGTTGACTTAAGGGAGTACCTAATGAGGCTGCTACACATCATAGAGGATACCTCTTGATATCTCCTTTGTTTTCTGGATAGAAAGAGCAAGAGTCTCTTTTCTTCACAGCTTTTATATGCAGGCTTTTATATGCATTTTCTAGGCAGGCAGCTTTTATATGCATTGTCTAGACACTTGAGAGCCTCCAACCACTAAAAGAAAAAATACCCTATCATTGCAAACGTTTGTAGACAGGGAAACAGAAAAAATAAAGAGATAAACTATGGTTCAAAGGGTAAGGGGTTGGCAGACAAAGTGTATCTGAGAAGTTGAGGGAAGTGAGGAACAAAAACTAAAGGCTGGACTTACCAAAATTAATGACCCAGCTCCTTTATTTATCTTTTGGTTGGCTCACTAAAAGAAAATGTCACTGGACTGGGCCTGAGAAGGTTCCACAGCTAAGATGTGGAATTTAATCCATCCTAAACAAAGACTTCTTTCAGGTTTGCTGACTCACTTGGTGGAATAAGAATTTTCAGGATGTGTCAGTAAGTAGCACTGAAGGGTTTATTTAGCAGACATTTTTCACATTCCCTCCCTTTACCTTCTCTTCCCCTCCTTATTTATAAAGCTTTATTTCTATTTTATCCTCCTTTTCTGAATTTTTTCTTTTCCCTTCCTTTCTTCCCCCGTCCTTCCTCCCTAGTTGCAATTTCATTTTGAAAAGTGTCTTCCTATTTCACATTATCTATTACCCCATTGTGTAAAAAACAACCCAAATCTTTTTTATCCATTCACCAGTTGATGGGGATTTGTGTTGTTTCCAAGATTGACCTGTTACAAACTCTGTTACTATAAACATGAGTGCACATATATCACTGTGCTATGATGCTCTTAATTGTTTGGGGAGGATATCAAGAAAGGGAATAGCTGGGCCAAATGGGACCTATAGTCCTAGTTTTTGAGGAATCCCACACAGATTTCCACAGTGGTTGCACCAGTCTACAATCCCACCAACAGTGGAGAAGGGTTTCTTTTTCCCACAGCCCTGCCAGCATTTGTTATTCATTGATTTCTCCATAAGTTCCATTCTTTCTAGAGACGGAATCTCAGCACTGTTTTAATTTGCATCTCTCAAATGACCATTGATGTTGAACATTTCTTTCATATGTCTTTGTTCTTTGTACTTCTTCATTGGAGAAGAGTGTGTTCACTTCAGATGCCATTTTTGGATTGGGTCTTTCAATTTGAGCGGTCTGATTTTTTTCAATTCTTTATGTTTGTAGTGGTTGATTGATTATGTCAACTTGAAAAGTTTAGAAGCATAACTAAACTTGGCTCAGCAATTCTACACCCTAGGGTGTAGAGTAGCCACCCTAGGTGGATCATCACCTAGATAATATAAAAGGGAAATGATGAAGGATAAAGGAACTTCCATCCTTTTTGGAGGAGCTCCAGTCTTCACCTTCAGCTTGGACTTTGTCTCCTGGGTTCTAGTGCAGACTCTTCGGCTTCCACCTTGGATTCTTCAGCCTTCCGTCGCAGACTCATCGGCCTCCTGGTATGGACTTGCACGGAACTCTGCAGTGAGCTCCAGATCCTGGACTGATTCCTTTGGTCTTCAGTGTGCAGACACCCTCTGCATACTTCCCCATACAACTCTCTGGTTGACCGTCATAAGCCAATCTTGTAATTTCTTATAATTGGTATATCTTGTATTATATCTGTTTCTCCAGTAAAACCCTGACTGATACAACTGATTCAATCTAGAAGTCTTCTTTGTCTGAGGGACTGTTGGTTAAATTTTTTTCACTCTGTGGGATTGTCTTTTCACTCTGTTGGTGATTTCTTTTGCTGTGCAAGAGCATTTTATTAATGTGAGATCCCAGTGGTTGATTTTGTGTGGTATTTCCCATGAAATCATCGCTTTGTTCATGAAGATTTTTGCTTACACCTATGAGTTCAAGCACTTTACCCATCCAGCAGACTTAGTATTTCTCTTTTAATAATTAGGTCTTTGATCCATTTTCATTTTAGTTTAGTGGATGGTGATAGACAGAGGTCTAGTTTTAGTGTTTGGCATGTGGAAAGCCAGTTTTTTCAGCACAATTTATTAAAAAGGCTTTCTTCCAGGGAGCACGTTTGGCCCCATTTTCAAAGATAGGGTGGTTGAGTATCTTTGGAGTTGTTTCTGCATCTTCTCATCTGTTCCACTGATCCTCAGGTTTGATTTATTTCCGTTACTATACTGGAGCGCACAGTAGCTCTGTAATATACCTTCAAGTCAGGGATTTTGATGTGCCCTGCCTTTCCTTTTTTGCCCAGAATTGTTTTTTTCTATTGTAGGTCTCTTCTGGTTCCAAAAGGATTTTAGGAAAGTCTTCTCTAGTTTGTGAGGCATACTAATGGTGTTTTGATTGGGATTGCATTTCATCGGTATAACAACTTTGGGATTATGGCCATTTTAACTATATTGGTTCTTTCTACCCGAGAACAAGGAACATCTTTCCATTTTCTGATAGCCTTTTCAGTCTCCTTTTTCATAGTACTATAATTTTCAGTGCAAAGATCATTTACTTCCTTTATTAGATTGATTCCTAAGTGTTTCATTTTTTCCAATGCTATTGTTAAAGGTGTGGTTTCCTTAATTTCTCTCTCAGTGAGTTTGTTGTCTGTGTACAGGAGTGCTACTGATTTTTGAGTGTTGACTTTTTATCCAGCTACATAACTGAATTTGGTTATTTAATCCAGAAGTCTTTTGGTGGAGTTTTTGGAAGTTCTTTGTAGAGTATCATGTCATGTGCAAATAATGATATTTTAACTTCATCCTTTCTTATCTTTTTTTCCTTTTCTTTCTTTCTTGTTGTCCAATTGCTCTGGCTGTTTTTAGAACTACATTGAATAGGAGTGATGATAGTTGATATCCTTGTCTTGTTCCTGATTTTAGAGTGAAAGCTTTCAGTTTTTATTCATTTAGTATGATGTTGGCTACATGTTTGTCATAGATGGCTTGTAGCAGATTAATATAAAGACCATCTAGTCCAATTTTCTGTAGGGTTTTAATCGTGAATGGATATTGGACTTTGTCAAATGCTCTTTCTGCATCTATTGAGATGATTATATGGTTTTTGTCCTTGGCTCTGTTAATATGTTGTATTACATTTATTGGTTTGTGTACATTGAATGATCCCTGCATCCCTGTGATGAATCATACTTGGACATGGTGTATAATCTTGAAGAGTTACTGCACTGTTTGGCAGAGATTTGGGTATGCACTTAGGGGTAGAGTGTGAAGATTCACAGAAATAGAATACACACTTTGCAACTGGGAATCTTTATGTGATTTTGTGGTTGAAATCTATAAAATTTGACAATCCTTGGTATAGTAGTTGAGAGAGTGTGGCCCACCCACAGTAAGATAAAGATCCAGTTATAGGACAAATCCTATTTACAGACGAAAAGGTGTTCTATTTACAAGGGGTAAAGTACCATTTGCAAGTAAAAAAGAATACCCAGTCCTTTTGTAGGTGAAAGGGAAGTGCCCATGCTTAGTGTATTCTGGGAGAAGATAGAAAAAAAAAAATTAAACTGGGCTTATATCTTGTAAGTGCAGTTTTCATTTTTCAAATTGTGATTTTCCTTATCTCCTTTCTGCCTATTTTTTAATTTCTTCTATCCTAACTCTTTAAGTACTAAATCAAAGTCAGCTTTAATTTTGGGGAGAAAAGTAGTTTGGCTTAAATTTGTGGTAAATTGTAAGGCAATGTTTGGTTTTCCAGAAAAATAAGCTGGTATTTGCTTGTTTATGCATCAGTACTCCATCAATCCAGTGTTCTTCTTCTTGTTATAATAATGTACAAGTACCATAATAGACTGTCCCAAAGTAAACATTTTGACACTTCTAAAATAACACAAGTGGGTTTTAAATTCTCAAAGTCAGAGTAACCATTCTTTTGCTTTCTATTCTAATCGTTTAGTGAAGTAAACTACGGCTGCAGTAATAGAAAATGGCATTGAATCCAGCCCTTTCAGAATATCAAAGAGATTTGAGTGTAATTTCAAAATTAAAATTTAAAATTTAGTAAAGCCTTCCACACACAGAAAACTTCACAGTCATCTCCTAACTGGCAACTGTATCTTTTTGATTAGACATTCAGCTGCATTTCTCATTTTAATTGAAACACAAGGTAATTTACTTTTGCTTACAAATCTGAAATTTATTCATAGATATTTTATGTTCATAAATAGACAGGGCAACCAGACAAAAAATCCACAAAAGTCAGAATTGAGCAACAGCACACCATCAAACAGAAAGACTTAATAGATGTCTAAGAATGTTTCATCCAGCAACAAAATGTACATTTTCCTCAGCATCAAACAGAATTTTCCTAAAATAGATAGCATGATAGGCAAAGATCATGCTTAAATAAACATCAAAGAATTGAAAATCTCATGGGTACCATCATATCATAGTGTTGGGAAAGGGGAATAGTAGGTAGGAAAAGTAGGACAAGTCCTCAGTAAACCTTCTGGCAAATCCTGACTAGAAATAGTTAAACCCTCACTAAAGGAAGCAATTAGAGGGAAAGTTGGTAAGTCAAGCAGATAGGCCTAGCTAACTTTCCCCACCTTCAATAAAATGCAAAGGAGACAAGTGATGGCCACTTAAAAGACAACTCATATTTAGTATATTGAAATACATACATCCCTTAAACTTAATTGCTAGCTCAATACTGTATGTGAAATTTCTTGTAAAGAACCCCTAACTTCTAGAGACAGAATCTTGACAGGACAAGAGCAAATCAAGTGATAATCACTTAAGAATGTGCATGTAGATGAGGTACGGGGAGTTAGGTTTCTTGGGGCTAGGGATCCACCTACGATAGCCCAGGCCACCAATCAGGTTAGGGAAAATTCCAGGTAGAGAGGACATAAAGCAGCCAGGAACAAAAGGCCCACGGGTTTTCCATGTTCCTGGGACCCCTCTACCCTGACTTGTTAGGGTAGTTGTCTACCGTCCACTTTTCCCCACTTTCCAATGAGGTGTCCAATAAAATGTCTTCCATTCCTTAAAATTTGTGTCTTTAATTTGTAACTGATACTGTTTACAATCCTGTCGAGCACCTCAGACAGAGAGAACCATGGAGCTACAGCTGCAATGCACCCCCCTGGATGCAACAATTGTACGATAAAACTAGAAATGATGAACAGCTACCTGAAATTCATCACTATGTTTGACAAATACAGTCTTTAGTAATAAAAAATGCTTGGAAGAAAGACAGCTTATTAAACACGTTATGTTTGGAAAACTGGGTAACTCTTTGCAAAAGATTGAAAAGGGCTCCATATCTCTCACAATGTACTAAATTAAAATAAAAATGAATAAAAGATTTAAACATTAAAACAGAAACATTGAACCTACTGGAGGATAAAACATAAAACACTTGAAGTCTTGGGTGTAGGGAAGGATTTTCTACACAGTATTACAACTGCACAAGAAATAACAGCAAGAATCAATAAATGTGATTACATCAAATTGAAAAGCTTCTTTATAACAAAAGAATCAATTAGTGGACAAAGAGACAACCTACAAAATTCAAAAAAAAATCATCAATCATTCCACAGAGGAAATCTATACATTAATATATAAATTATATTAATGTACATTATATTTTTATATATTCTCATATATAGAATACATATTTAACTCAAAATAGACCACTGAAAATAAAGGAAACAGTCAAGAAATGGGTATATGATATTAACGGACACTTCCCAGAGCAACAATTCCAAATGGCCAACTAATATATGAGAAAAATATTTACCATTTCTGATCATTGAAGAAATGCAAATTAAAGCAATGGTAAAATTCCACCTTACACCAGAAAGAATGACAATCATCAAAAAATAAAAAAAATAACAAAAGCTGCCAAGCTTGTGGTGGAAAAAGAACTCTCCTACATTGCTTGTGAAAATATACACTATTAAAACTGTTATGGAAACCAGTATAGAGATTTTTCAAAGAACTAAAATTTAAAATTCTGTATAACACAGCTATCCTCCTGCTAGATACTTTCCCCAAAGAACTTAAGACTACATACTGCAGTGATACATGCATAACAACGTTTACAGCAGCTCAATTCATAACACCGAAGTCCTGGAAGAAGCCTGTATGCCATTTAACCTGATTGGACAATGAAAATGTACTACCTATATACAATGGAATATTACTTGGCTATAAAGGACAAATTTGCATCATTTGTAGGAAAATGGATGCACCTGGAAATATAATATTTAGTGAAATAAACCAGACACACCAGCTTAAATATCATATGGTATCCCTCATTTGAGTAAGGCAAAGTGGCAACAGAAAAATAAAAGATGTATAGGAAGAGGATGGATCTCTTGCAAATGGGAAAGGGGTCCAAGAGAACAAGGGTAAGGGGTGGTAGGAATACAAGGGGAATTAAGTACAATAAAGTTATGCCATATACAAGAAACTCGTAACCTCAATTTAATGTAGACATTATAGGCCATAAATATGTGCTAAGACTAATAATATTAACAAGAATGAAAATGGGAGAAGGGGCATTAAAGGAAGGTGTGAGAGGGAAGGGAAAAGGGAGGAGTTAAAAAAAGAACCTGTAGCATGTACATGCCCCTACTCTCCAAGATGACTGTAAACTTTATGTACTGCAAATGTGTACTAAAAAAAAGGATGAACCTCAATCCTTACCTTATAGCATATACAAAAATAAACTCAAAGTAGATCATATAAACATACATATGTCTGTGTGTCTGTACATACATGTGTCTATGTGGCATACGTGTACAAGTAAAGTATTAGAGGAAACTAGGAGTAAACCTTCACTGCTTTGAATTAATCATTTTCCCTATGTTACAGTAAAGGTGTAAGCAATAAAATAAAAGCATACATAAATTAACTTCCAAAAGTAAAAAATTTGTACTTCAAAGAACTCCTTCAAAAGAATAAACATGCAGCCGAAGCAAAGGAAGAACACACCTTCAAGCCGTGTATATGGTTACAGACTAAAAGGTTCCAACTGCAGAAGGTTCAATCCAATCTTACTTTAAATCTACAGATATTCATTTTACGATATACATGAAGAAATTCCAGGAACACATATGTTTCTGAAAGTATTGAGTTTATTTTAAAGCATCACATCATTTGATTATCAATAAACAAAGCCGTGTTTGCATTATATGTTGTTTTTTAGAGAGTACAGATTGGCAAATAAGAAATGGGATAACTAAAGAAAGAGGTGTGGTTTTTAGAAATAACTAGAATGGAACTAAAATAGAAAAAGGTTTTTTTTCTGAATTAAGTGATTTAGATGATGTTTACTGTCTACAAGTCTTTAATAATATTTTAAAAGTTGTCCTTTGTCACAGTTTATATCTGCAGTGTCCCTCAAAAGCTCATGTGTTGAAGGCTTGGTCCCTATGACAACAGTAGGTGGCGGTGTAGCCTTTTGAAAATGATTGGATGACAGGGGCTCAAAAGATTAACCTATATTAACTTACTGATGAATGCATGTTGGAATGGGTTTGAGGGGGGAGCTTTGCTGCAAAAGGGAGCTTTCTGTCTTTGATTCCCTGCCACCATCAGGTAAGCAGCTTTGTTCTATCATGCTCTCTCCACCATGTTAATGCTCTTTGCTGAATGGAATCTCTTCTTCTCTTAAACTGTTTCTCAGATATTTTTCAACAACAATGGAACACTGATTAACATATCCCTTTTACTTGATATTTGCAGTTTTTCATGGAATAGGGGCATAGAAAATATTATACCTGCTTGTATTAACTTACTCAAACAATTTATGACTAAAGTGAAACAAAAAGGTCCAGTGTCAAAAGACAGTGGCATTCATAGTCACAATCTGTCTTAAAAAGGGGAAATTCACTAAAATTTCTTTGAGCAAAAACCTGTGGAAAACAAATCTTGGGCAATAAATACTAATACACTTTTTTTTTTTTTTTTTGGTACCAGGAATCCAACTCACAACGTAGCAATTTCCAGGTAAGCACTGTGCCACTGAGCTATATGCCCAGCCCCAGCCAGTATGCTTTTTAATAATTAAAATCTAAGCTCTATTTAAAAGGATGCCTCTTTAAGCTTACTTGCTATACTAATTCCATGACAAAACATGCATATTTCACTGAAGTAAGCAACTCAAAAACATGACTTCATCATGAGAAAGCAGTTAAATAAAGAACTTGTCAACTGAATGCACCTACTGTTTTTATGGGGGCGGGTCATGTGATCTGATAATTTAATGTGGCATGAAAGTCTACACTTAGAATCCTTGAAAGATTGTGGATCAGTATATAGAAGTTTGTTCTACAGAAAAGTGGGAATGTTATCATTATTACATAAAATTACAGTGTTTCACACATCAGAACCATTACCTGCAAGTACTTTTTGCTCACAACTTCACTTCAAAAACATACACATTCTTACCCACCAAAACTAACGAAGCAATTTAGGAACAAGAGACAGACTCTCTCTCTCTCTCCATTTGTCACTGGTGAGCTGCAGATAGACTTAAGCTGCAACAGTATCAAAAAGGGTGTTCTCTTTGTAAAAATCAGTAAAGTATAAAAAATAGTATTATTGGCACATAATACTATCCCATATTTATTTAAAATTTTATAATAATCTCCTGTTATCCTCAACATAATTTTCATATTTTAATTATGCATTCATTTTATTGTACCTGAAAACACCACCTAATTATTTTAACTTTAAGCAATTTCTTTTGGAACCAAGATAATGTTGCTATTTGAAAAACTTATTTTATAAAAGCAATAGGGACTCATTTTTCAAGATGCTTAAGGCAGAATGCTTAAGGCACAATGCTTAAGGTTCATGCTTGCTGCTTTGCCTGGGCTTCTGCTTCCTGAAAACAAACAAACAAAAAACCAAGTTAAATATAAATATCCACAAAGCAGATATCTAGGTGTATTTTGCTTGGAGTACAAAAGAATAAATTACTAAAAATATTCAAAAGCATAGTACTTAAATCCAGAAAAGACTGCTTAAAGTTTTAATAGAAAACTTATAATAGAAACTACGGTCAGGAAACATATGACGGTTACTCCTGATGTCAACTTTACTGGATTAAGAAATGCCTAGTAGATTAGTAAAACAAACCCCTTTGTGTTTGTGGGTCTGTCATGAAGGCATGATCTTGGGTACTAATATGGTTCTAATCCAGTTTCTCTGTGGCACTGTCCCTTTGCTCTGCTTCTCTGCTCCCATAAACTCCCATGAGCTTCTCTTCTCTGCCACACCTTTCTGCCACAATATTTCTGCCTTGGAGACAGCTAACCATGGACTGATCCCTGAAACTATAAGCCAAGTTAAACCTATCTTCTTTTAAATTGTGGGTATCAGGTATTGTATCTCAGTGCCAAGAAAGTCAACACAAGACACATAATCAAAGACTGTCTAATCATTACTAATGGTTTGAAATTATTCCATAAATCCAAATGACTTAGAGTGTAAACTTGGTATTTTAAAATAATCAGCTAGTTTCTTTCTCAGGTGATGTTTTACAAAAGTTGAGCATTCATAGCTGGGTGTGGTGGTGCATGCCTCTAATCTCCGCACTTGGGAGGCTAAGGCAGGAGGATAGCTGGGTGTTTGAGGCCAGTCTGTGCTACAACATGAGTTCAAGACCAGCCTGAACTGCATAGTGAGACCCTGTCTCAAAAAGATAAAAAAAATTTGAAAGTTCATAAATATTACCTAATATTTATAGTTGCTTTAATTTTATTTAACAAAGGTTAAGTTATTTAGAGAATGTGCTATTCATTAAAATATTGTGGCTTTTATGCTTCATGATAGTAGGCAGGAAAAGAAATCAGGTTGTCTTTTTCCTTTGGACAGTGAGTAACCTAGCAAAGGATCTTGAACTACTTATGTGCTTTGGCTCCCAACATAACACTTTACACAAAATAATCTTCAAGGATAGTTTGTTGAATTAAAAATGTGTGGTAAAAGTGATTCTGGCAAAAGAAATACAAGACTTAAATTGTAGAAATCAAGTGTTCCAGATATTAACACTCTAAATACCAGTCAGTAATTGAGTTGTGACAATCTTAGGAAGAATGAAAAGCAGCTGGGTATTCTAAAGTGAGACTAAAATAGT
This sequence comes from Chinchilla lanigera, assembly GCF_000276665.1. Classification (NCBI taxonomy): domain Eukaryota; kingdom Metazoa; phylum Chordata; class Mammalia; order Rodentia; family Chinchillidae; genus Chinchilla; species Chinchilla lanigera. The sequence continues at coordinate 1,221,839 of NW_004955529.1, read as the reverse complement.
AGGTCCAAAAGAAAGAGGAAGGGCAAAAAAAAAAAAAAAAAGACTGTATCTTCACAAAAAAATGAAAGAAAAAATGGGCAAGGAAACAAGAAAAGACACTATACTTCATTGTTCATATATCCTTAACAGAACAGATGAAACATGCTACTGATAACTTTCTAAAACACCTATAGGAAAGAAGGAAAACAAAGGAAGGGAGAACCCTGTAACTACTTGTTAGAGCTTTCTTGCTTATCTCTATCTTCCTGAGAAACCACTTTGAAGATACCACCATGTCTTACAACAGTCATTGATATTTTCCTACTAATCTGTCCATAATTGTGTAATGTTTGTATTGTTCCTATGCTATTTCGTAAATGGATGTAGGTTTATTACTATGTGTTCCCTACAACAACCACTGAGAATAGTCAATTAATATTCAGTTGGTCACTCATGTATAGCTCTATTTATTTTCTTTAGAAACGACTTTGAAGATACCAAAGTATAGTACAGCAACCATTGATAACAACCTACCACTTTTGTCTGTAACTCACTATTATTTGTCTATTTGTTTTCCTGAGAAACGATCTTGTAGATAACAATATGTCAAACAACAACCATTGATAACTTCCTACCACTTTGTCTGTAATTCGGTAAGCCCCCCATTACTATTTTATCCTTCTCGTACTCTTTAAAATAATTTTTAAAAAAGCAAAGAATGGAGAGAAGGAAGAGGGTTAAGAAGAGAGAAAGGGAGAACTTCTAAACTTTTTTGAAGTTTCTGACATAAATGTGGCTATGAAAATAAATTCATCTTGTACCTACACTGCATAATTTGTTTCATTTTATGCAACAGACCTAGACCTATGACAATTCCCGTACACAATAAAACACATTTTATGCTAAGACTCACAAAATGCTTAACCTATATAATTTTGGAAGCAGCTGTACAGTAACGTGAATAAGCATTAACACGAACTCTTTCTTCCTGAGCATACAATACCTGAGTAATCAGTATTTTGAAAGCAGCCTAGATCCCTAAGTCACATCCACTAGATTTTTACTAGAATTTATTACCAAGTACATAGCTTTCAGTTATCCTTCCTAACAAATTACTATTACAAACATACAAAACAATTCCTTGTAATTTTTTCTTTAGAATTCAACATATTTAAATAAATTATTTACTTTTCTAGCTGGTTTATTAATCAAATGTTTAAATAAATCTTAATGTTTGTTATGACTTGCAAATAAACAGTCACTATTTATAGAATCATGGGACATCTGATCAACGAGAGGATTCTTGAAACAACAGTATGAGGTACACTCTGCTCTACTCCTACTGTAAAAATCATTCTATAAATCCATTAGTTTTGAGTCAGGTAATTCTGGTTTCAAATTCTTGCTCAGCTACTAAACTATTACATATCCTTGGACAAATTACTTACATTATCTGAATATCAGTTTCCTCCTCTGTACAAAGGCATTAATGATACTCAGCTCATACAGATGATGTAAGGATAAAATGAGATGTACATAAGGTATGTACCTCAGTGCACTGGCCACTACATGTCTGTCTTAACCTTCTTCCTTCTCACCCATCCCCTTCTCTGTTTTTATCTAGTAAAGAAACAAAGCCTTGAGATTCAGTATGAATAAAATGAATTCGGTGGAAATAAAATTGCATTAAATCTCACAGAAGAAGCAGGCTTCTAGGGGAGCTAATGAGAACAATTCTCTCACCAACAACCCCTATTCTCTCAACATAGTATTGAACATGTGCTCTAAGGGAAGTCATTTTCCTCTTAGCATGAACATCACTAGGTTTGTTGTTTAGTAAAAATATCAATTATTTTATTTCATGTCTGAAAACTATTACCTCTACAGCAAGGAATGCCAGTGATAAATGTTTTTTCATTGCCAAAACAGAGTAGTTAATAATTTTATATACCTTTTTAATGCACTAAGTATACAACAGTATATAAAATTTATTTGACTTCTACAGAAAGTCAAATTCTTTGCTTTATGGAAATATTTACTACTAGACTACTAATATTTACTAATAGACTACTTTTAAACATCAAGCTCTCCAGTGAGTTGGATTTTACTAATTTTAAATGTAATGGCTATGCATTGTAATTAATAGGAAAATGAATTGGAGAACATGTTTATTGGCTATGGTTCCTTTCTGACTCCTTTTTTTGCACTTGAATTTTAAATATAATTAGAAAATTGTACTGTAGGAATAATTCTGTAATTCATTTTAATATCTTCGTTCACAAACTACACTAGATCCTCTTATCCACAGGGTAATTTCCTAGTGAATGCCTGGAACTACAGATAGTACAACACCCTATATAAAGATTAACAGCAATAACTAGTGATCAAACAATTATAACAGCATAGTAACAAAATTCTGTGAATGTAATCCCTCTCTTTCTACTGCCATGATTAAATTAGTACATCCAGAATAGATAAGCTGGACAAAAGAATGATTCATGTCCTGGATAGGATGGTGGAAGATGGTGAGATAATTTATCACACTACTCAAAATGGCAATTTAAAACATTATTTATTTCTGAAATTTTACAGTAACATTTTCAGAGCATAGCTGAGTATGGATGACTGAAACTATGAAATAAGACCTTTAAAAGGGGGGCTTTGGGATACTGTATCATCCTATGCTATTATCAACTCATTGAGCGGATAAACTACTTTTTTTGAACATATTGTTGGTCATTTAATTTTTTTCAAAGTGCACAATATACATAATACTTCCATTTATATTTTTGTCTGCTGGGTTCATTTAGTTGATAATTTCATTTAGTTGACATTCCTGTTAAAGACTTAACTTTAACTTATTTATAATTTAAGATTATAAATTACATTTTATTCATGTTTTTATCTATTATACTTTTTTCATGTATAGGATACATTAATTAAAATATAATACCCAGGCTGGGGATTTAGCTCAGCGGCAAAAGCGCCTGCCTGGAAAGCACAAGGTCGTGAGTTCAGTTCCCGGTACCAGAGAAAAACAAAAAGAAAAAAAAAATAAAAATAAAAAAAATAAAATAAAATATAATACCCAACATGAAATTAGTGAGTACAGAAGTATAAATATTTTTGAAGTTCTTGGTATGTAATTCCCCTTCTTTCAAAATGGAGCACTAATTTAAACTACCCCCAGTACTGTGTTCGTGCATGTTTCAACATATTCTTCTCAACATGAAGCGTTATTTTGTTTCATTTTTGTTAATTTATAGAGAAAACGGTATTTCATTTTACCACATTTCTCTTAGCATCAATGTACTTTTCCCATGTGGATTACATAGCTGCATTTCTTATTTGATGTACTTTATTCAGCTAGTTGTTTTTGTCAGTTCACTGTCCCATTAAAGGGGGAAAACTGAAAATTGAGCTAAACAATAATAATATCTGACATCAAATTTGTTACTTTTAGTCTTGGAAACACCATATTAAACATTAACATTCAAAATCTCCTTATTATCAACCCATCCTTCAAGTCCATTTTCATATCCAGACCTGCCTGCTTAGCTGGACCCATCAGCTCCCCTTTATCCAATCCTTCATGATGTCCACTACTCTTTTAGATTAAATCACATCTTAAAATACTGAGATAATCATATCATTATTTTTCCCTATTTCCCATCATGGCTTTTGCATGTCTGTAGGATAAAGTTAAAAATATCTAGCACAGCAATCATAATCTTTTCCAGCCTCTTCTATTGCTTCACCTCCTCTATTAATGTTTCCTGTTTTGAAGTCACATTGTGTTACACTCTTCTCCCATCATGCAGAGCTACATGCCATGCAGTGGTTTCTCTTGCTGTCTCTGTGAAACATGCCTTAGCCTCACTTCATTATTTAGGAATCTCCAACAGCTCAAATGCCACTCATCTGTGAAAGTTTTCACTGTCTCCATAGTAGGAATTTATGATTAGTTCTCCTGAGCTCCTACAGATCTTTATTTACACTATGTTATAAAATTTACTATAATATGTCTTAAATTAGCATTATTTATAGCTGTATTTGTTAAATAATTAGTTGTGTGCACATATTCATGAGGTTATAAACACTTACAATGTAAGGAATATGCTTCAAACTGTGTATTTACCCCACCACTAACGTTAAAGCTTGACACTCAATAAATTGCTGCTGAATGAAGAATCCCAATTTTAACTGAAAAGAAGGGAGTCATCAGCCACAGAAAACAGATTACACAGATTATTTCTTTCACACTTTCTCTAATCTCCACTAAACACAATAACTTAATTTCTGTCTTATTATCTTATTTAAATAAAGGTGCTTTACTTAAATGTTCTTGTAACTCAAATTATGCAAAACCTAAAATACACCACTTTATCCTTGGGAAAAGAAAGTTTGTCAAGGAAACAACTTCACAATGACACAAACACAATGTTAGCACATGGCATCTAGTAAAATCACAGGGTCTTAAAAGAGGAGGTAAAGTTTGAATAATCTATTTAACATGAAAGCAGATGCTAAGAGTTTATAGCAGGGAACATACATCTTGATTAAGTTCTCTTGTGTGGAGAAAATCTGTTTTTTGTTTTGCTTTAGATTTTTGAGGCAGTGCCTTGCTATGTAGTCCAACCTGGCCTTGAACACACTATGTAGCCCACACTAGTCTTGAACTCATTGTAATCCTCCTGTCTCAGCTCCTGAGTGCTGGAATTTCAGTTGTGTGCCACCAGTCCCGGCCCAAGAATATATATTGTAAAATGTAAAGGCATACTTAAATATAGTTTTAAGACATTTCATTAGGAAATTTCATTTTTGTTTTCTTTTGTTTTCTGGTCTCCTCGGGGAACACCACCACTTGAAAATTGAATTTGTGTTGATCGCAAATATTCCCCAGATTTAGCTAGCAATTTAGTGACCAGTTTGTAACTCAAAATGCTCTTGGTTAACTTTAATGGATGAATCTATCATTTGCTCTCACACAAAGATAGTAAATGTTGCTAAGGAGATTACCATGATCTAAGATGCTTGTTGTCCATGTAGAACTGTGCATAACAGCTGTCTGCCCTCACAGCGATTAAGTGTATGCAGAACAGGACTTTCAGCTATGATGCACTGCCTTTGACTTAATCTGAATACTTAACAAAGGTAGAAATTTTACTGATTAAAAAACCCAGCATCAGTTGGTGGGAGTGTAGATTGGTGAAACCACTGTGGAAATCAGTGTGGAGATTCCTTACAAAACTAGGATAAGAAGTCCCACTTAACTCAGCTATTCCCCTTCTGGGTATTTTCTCAGAAGAATGAAAAACATCATGCCACAGCGATATATGTGCACCCATGTTTATAGCAGCACAATTTGTCATAGCTAAATCTTGGAAACAAACCAAACGCCCATCAACTGAGGAATGGATTAAAAAGATGTGGTATTTTTATACAATGGAGTATTACTCAGCTATAAAAACGATAAACTTGAGGCTTTTATAGGTAAATAGATACAACTAGAAACCATACTCATAAGTGAAATAAACCGGACCCACATGTGTGAACATCGTATTTGCTCCCAAGTGTAAGAACCTGACAGAGTACATAAAACCCAAAATGTACAATAGATATTATGAAAGTGAAAGGAATTGCTCAAAGGAAGGAACAACTGGGATGAGGGAAAGGAGAAAAAGAAAGAAAGAAGGAAGGGAAAAAATATATATATATGTACACAGAAGGATAGCTGGGTAACTGCACTGCTCATGTCTATTTGTTTATTGAAAGCAACCGTTAATGCTTATTTTTGGACCAATTTTGCATGCTTATATCTCATAATCTGAACAAATACTTTGAAGACAACAGTATGCAATATAACAACCATTAGTGAATTCCTACCATCCTGCCTAGTGAAACTCTGTATCATTTCCAATGTTTCTTTGGTTTTTATTATTTATTCTCTCTAATGGTTTGATCAATCTTGCATTCTTACATCTGGTAATCTGAGCAACTTCGTTGAAGATAACAATATGTAATATAACAACCACTGTTAATTCCTATCATTTTGTTCTGAAACCCTGTATCATTTTATTGCTTTTGCTTTGTTTTATTTTTGTCTATGTTGTTGGTATTTTGCTATTGTTTTATTTATTATTCTCTTTAAAATAAAATAACCAGCAGCAGTAAAATTATCTATAAAGAAAGGAAAAAGAATCGTACCTTTGAACCAGGTGGTGCCTTCAAGCCTAAAAAGGCATACACTGCATTATTTTCTCGGGCTTCAAAGAAGGCATCATAGTCCTTGATGAAAAGAAGGCAAAAGAGTTAGGAATGTGCAACCAACGAAGAACAAGATGATGGCTGACAGAATGAGTTGTCTCACTGAGGGCAGACAGGCTACCTTCAATAATCCTAGAATTGTGGAAGGAGTAGTCAAAAGACGAGGCCCCTGAATAGCATCTGATGTGGGTTAGCAGGCATGCTGTTCTGCTGTGAAATGGAAAAAAGTTTACTTCATATTACATAGCATTTACATCTGCTTGGAGCTTCCCCCCTACTCAAAGCTGCCAACCATTACCCGGTAAGAGACTGGTGATTTCTGGTGGTGAGTTGTTATTCCAGTTCCCCATATTTCCCTTTCATTATTTATTGAGATACAGATTTCCTCCTAGTCTACAGTAGGGCTGATATTAACTATATGTGACTAAGGCCAGAAGAATGGCGAGTCTGTGCCATGTTTTGAATAATAGAATGAGATATCTATTCATGAAATGTGATGAGAAGAGCAACCCTGAGGGGTTTCAACCTTGGGAATCCAAGAGAAGCCTTACACAGCTGAGTTTAGTTAGGCTTCCCCCTATCTTCCTCTAAAGCACCAAACCATCTAAAATCTAACAAGTACACTTACCTAAATTTGTCACATACAAGCAATCGTGAACAAAATAGGCTACACTACCACTGTATGCATCTGGACTTAATTTGTTTGATTTTAAAACAGACACAGAACACTGACATTTTGGCTGATTTGTTAAAGGTGAAAAATTTTGTGAACCGGGGCTTCTCTGGAAAATGTCTCCCCAACAGATTACCAATTATAGGGTTCTTTTTGAGCACTTTTTCTCTTCTTGGCACTCTGAGGATCTTGAAATAAAAAGTTTAGAACCTCACAAGCTGATGATGACCTCTAGAGGTTTGAATTTCACCCCCAGAAAATGTCAGAATGGTTACTTCCTTCACAATTAGTGTCTTGCAGCACAGAATTAAAAGAAAATTTGCTTTGTGGAGGACACTGTTAAGGGAATTTTAAAAATGAGTTACATGTTGGAACAAAGTATTTGCAAAACACATATATGGCAAAGAACTTGCACTCAGAATGAATAAATCTCATGAAACATAATAGGTGAAAAATAAACAGCTCAATTAAAAGTGACTGAGATAACTGACAAGACACTTAAACAGGTTGTGAGCATGGGAAATAATCATGAGCCAGCACTGCTATTCCCAATAAAAGCCTACAGTTATTATGCCTTCAAAAATAACTTGGGCTTTTACTCTGAAAGTGACTTCTACATGGCTTGTTAGAGTTGGTGAACAAATTCAGTGCAGGGCTCACCATATTTGAGTGTTTAATCAAGAGCAATTTGGAGAAGGGAATAATTAAGGCTCAGCTCTAGAGCAGCTACAGAACAACTATACTTCAAAGTTTCTGGGATCATTAACCATAGTGAGTGGGTGGGAGATGGGCACAAAGGACAATCATGGAGAGGCTGCAGCCTAGATACAGACTTCAGGGAAGTTGAAGCTCAAGCTGGAAAGGATACGGGGTTCCTGCCCTCTGAGATGAGAAGCCAGGCCAGTCATGTGTGGGTTTTGGAGGCGCCCGGGTCTAAAAGTGCTGACAGTAACTCTAGTAGACTGGCTGATGCCCCTTCTTCATTCCTCTGCTCACATCCAACGCAGACCTCAGTGGTTTGTTTGTCTTTCCTATCTGCCAACGTGAGCAGGAAGGTACCTTGGCGCCACAACATGGCCTATACAGAAAGATGGTCCTCTGGAACCAGAGTGGATACTTCACAACCCCACAGGACATAAAGCAAGGCACAGAAAACCGTGACTTGGCATGCCATTATTATTGAATTTTTTCTACTGTTAATGGTAATATAGTTCTGCATTTAATAGATATTCACTGTATGTCAATATAGTGAGTCCCCAACTTAGGAATATTTGAGATGTGAACTTTCAAAAATATGAACGGACCTCACATTACAATCATTCGTAGATGCAAACAAACTGCAGAAGTAGTACACGGGTCTGCTTGACACTGTCACAGTTGTGCTGCTAAGAGCTGACTGTACAGTGTGATAGTCACAGTAGCACAGTGCTCAATCAGAGCCCAGAATGTCTGGAAGTAAGTGGAAAAGCAGTAATGATGTAGAGGGAACTGCCAGAAAGCACAAAGCAAATCGTATATTTGTGTCAAAGGTATGTAAGACTCTGTCAGGTTTACAGATGAATCTGACTTAGAAACATTCTCTCGGAGTAGAACTCATTCATAAATGGAGGCTTTACTATATCTGGTTTGTCTTTGTTTTTATATTATAATTACAGATCTCTTTTCTATTCTAAAGGTAGTACAGTGATACATTTCATTGGTTCTTATGGTACGGCAGTATCCAGTTTGTCTTTGACCTTACTATTGTTGATAGTGTAAGGATGGCATCGTTCTTGCTATTAATTGGCTACTACTTTATGCCAATATTTGCTTTTTCTTTCTGTCATCAACACTACTGCTTCATTTCCAGTGTACTGGATGCTGGGTCAATCCCACTTTACCCTAGTGCTCCCAAATTAATGAAGGTGACGTATCTGAGTGAAAATTCCAAGTTCAACACAAGGACAGAATTTTAAAAGCTGTTAGAGAAAAGCAACAAATCACATATGAAGGTAAACCCATTGTAATCATGACAGACTTCCCAATGGAAACCTTAAAGGCCAGGTGGGCTTGGAGTGAAGGGTTTCAAGCCCTAAAAGACAAGAACCTTCCAACTCAGACTAACATATCTGGCAACACAATTTTTCAAAATTGATGGACAAAACAGGTCTTTCCATGTCAAAGAGCACCTTCAGAAATTCATGACCACTAATCCAAAAAATAGTCAGGGGTATCCTAGAAACAATCAAGGCAACAATGTTGACTATCTAAGGAATGACTACATCACGTATGGTGAGAAGAAAATGAATCCACAACAGAAATAATGCAATGACATGATTAAATCAACACCTTCCAGGAATAATTCTCAATATGAATGATCATAACTACCCAATCAAAAGAGAATATTCGCAAAATGTGTCAAAAAACAACACCCAATGGTATGTTTATACAAGAAATAACATTTAATCCAAAAAGGAATTCACAGACTGAAAAGCAAAAGGTGGGAAACAATATCCCATGTAATGGGAACCCCAAAACAAGGAGGAATAGTTACACTAGTTTCAAAGTACACTTCAAGCCAAAAATTATCAGAAAAGGTACTCTAGTCAGTATCTCTTGTCTAAGGGAACAATTCAACAGAAACAGGTAAATATTACACACATATATGCACCAAACACAGATAAACTCAACTTCATGAAATAAACTCCACTACTCATAAAAGATAAGATAAACATCACAATTATGGTGGGGGATACCCATATGCCAGTATGATAAAAATAGATCAACTAGACATAAATTCAAAAATATATCAGAGTTGAATCATAACATCAAACAAAAGGGCTTAATAGATTTCTGTAGTGTTCTACCCAATAACATATTTTTCTCAGCAGCACGTGGAACTTTCACCAAAACAGACCACACGATAGCCCATAAAGCATTCTTAAACAAGTACAAAAGAACTGAAAATCTCCCATGGATATTATTAGATCACAACACAATGAAACTAGAAATCCATGGCAAAGGAAACCACAGAAATTATGCAAATCCCTAGAGATTAAATTATACACTCTTGAACAATTGGTGGGTCACAAATTTCAGGGAATTAATTAGACTGCTCTTAGAATCAAATGATAATACAAATGCAGCATACCAGAATCTATGGGACACAAGAAAAGCTGTAATAAGAAAGTTCTGATGCAGACACTCATATCAGAAAAGCAGAGTGAGTCCAAACTAATAACCTAATGGTGCATAAACATTCTGTACAAAAACAGGAAGAATCCAAATCCAAACCAACTACAAGAAAGGAAATTATAAAGATCTGAGCAAAAGTCAATGATATTTAGATTTATAAACAAAGTATTAATGAATTGATAAGCTACTTTTTTCAAAGAATGAAGAAAATAAATGCTTAGACAATCTCACCAAAAATAGGAAAGAAAAGATCCTCATCAATGCAATTAGAAAAAAAAAGGGAAAATCACAATAGACATGGCCAAATTCCAGATTATTAGTAACTGTGTACAAACCTGCACTCCAATAAATTAGACAATCCAAAAACCTAGCTTCCTTGACAGATATGAATTACTAGAACATAACTGTGAAGATAAAAACTCTGAATAATCAGTAATAGGCAATGAAACTGGGACAGTAATGAAAGAACCTACCAATTAAGAAAAGTCTAGGGCCTCAGAGACTCACTACAGAAATCTATAAGAACTTTAGTAAAGATATAATGCCAGTCAGTTTCAAACTCTTTAATAAAATTAAAAGGGAAGGAGTACTTCAAACCTCATTTCTGGAAACTAAAATTACTTTGATTCTAACACTAAACTAGGACTCAGCTAAGAAAGAAAACAGACAATCTCTTTTTTTTTGAAAACAGACAATAAAAGGAGGCTTTTTTTTTTTTATTCAAACTGGATAAATAGACTTGTTTGCAACCATTCTTGTGAAAAACTTTAAAAAAAAATACGACCAACTTCTTTGCAAACAGCAGATACCTACCTCAACTATGATGGTCCAAAGCTTTAGTGGATAATGTACATGACTAGGTAGAAATAGGCAAGCTCACACTGGTAGATTGACTATCAAATTCTCAGTCAAAACCCCATTTGTGGCTTCTGCTTTTTGGTCGATTTCCGTTCCCACTTCATTTTCTACCATCTTGGGGACTTCCAGAGCAACTCCCCTGTCTACTCTGTCTACCTGGGTGACCACGAGATCGGCCACCTGAGTGGCCTGACCAGCCAGACCTGCCACTTGACCAGCCAGTCCTCTGTCTGGAATTAGAAGAGGTGTTTCCATCATAATATTCTTCAATTTCAGGTAATTTGGCTGGCACTGAGAGTATCCAGTCTGATCATGCCACTCTTTCTGTAACCTTTCTGACTCAGTTGTGAGAACATCAAAGCAAACACCCATGTTTCCTCTTTGGAGGCACATTTTGGGATGTGCCTCCAAATGCTTGTCTGTGCCCTCTAGTTTGAGATACTGCATTACTACTCAGCTTGTTTTTAAGTTCTTTCCAAGCACAACTGACCTTCTGTATTTCTCCTGGGCTCTCCAGGGTCATGGTCACAAACTCCTTATCAGAGGTGATCAAAGAACGTGGTTCAAAGCTCGATGTACCAAAAATGTGGTCTAATGCTGCAGCCAAGGCATCCAATGCCCCTTTCTCTTCTATCAGTCTCTGAGCTGATGTTCAGAAAAAATCAACAGCAGCATATGAAACAGAAGCCAGAGACCTGATCAGCCAATCTCTTTAATGAACAGAAGTGCAAAAATCCTTCATGACACACTAGAGCACAGAATGGAACAATTCATCAGAAAGATCATCCATCATGTCCACATAGGCTTCATCTCATGAATGCAAGGATGGTTGAAAATTAGCAAATCAATAAATGTAACATATCACATAAACAGAAGCAAGGACAGAAATCACATGACTGAGGCCTAGCCCCAGGCGCATGGGCACATGCACACCTTTGGCGGGCAGACTGACCAGAACCTTGACAACCGGGACAGGCTGGTCCCGGGCATGTGGGCACAGACAAGTCTTTGGCAGGCAGACCAAACAGAACCCACGAAGCCCAGGACAGCCGGACCCAGGCACACAGGATAATCAGCAAGACAAGCCACGTGGAAGTGTCTGAAGCAGCAATGAGGAGTCAGCAGTTGGGCTCTGGAGAGCTCCATCAACACAAGACCAGTCCCCACCCCACATCCAGAAGCCAAGATCAGCTCTATACCTGGCAAAATTCCCATGGCAACCTTGGTTGGAGTACACAGCACATTTCTGGGATCTGACATGGACACTATCACAGAACTGTAAACACCACAGGTATTTTACTACTTTTATTCTTCCTTGTTTGTCTGATTGGCTGTCCCTTATCTGTCTGGTTGGAAGTTGGAAGTTATCTTCTTTTATCATGTATTTTGTGACTATTTTTGTTTTTGGATTTTTTTCTCCTCTCTTTCTTGGGTCTAATTTTTTCTTTCTTTTCTATTTTCCTACTCTTTCTACCTTCTTTTTTTTCACTGTTTAGGTTTCTTATCTATCTGTTTCATTTTCTTCTGTTGATCTTCTTTCTGTCTTTCCTCAACTACTTTTCAAATTTAAACTTTCAAGCAATAAACATTGTCTCTTCCATTTCTGATTATTCCTATGCATTCTACTTTACTCTTTCCATCCTGTGTCCTCCAGTTTCCTAAAACTCAAGTAATCTTCCTTTGACCTCCAGCCTTGACTCTACTATATTTGATCTCATTCATCACTTTATGCTATACCCTACCCATCTTAAGCCCCCTATGCCCACAAAAGAGTAAAAGCACTCCACTAAGAGGAAAATCACTGCATACAAGTACATGGTATATGTTTGATTCTGTTATGTCACTTTTGAGTTTGCTTTTGTGGGAGGCGGTAGTAGGTTAATGATTACCACAGTTTGTCAGTAGTTAACCTGTACTTGAAACTATTGTTATTACTAACTGTACTACTTTAGCCAGGATGTCATACACGTTATTACCAGTTGTCCTCCTCTAGATTATAACACTGTGATCGTATGGGGTTGGAATCACCACCACAACCCAGTACCAAAGTATTGGTTGCTGAACCAAATAGTAACTTTACATTCTTTACAAACTGGGAAGGTATGTTCTTCCGATAGCTATACAAGACTACCTATGTCTAGAGGACATCCCTAAAGACCAGACATCGCCTCAGGAAGCCTCAATACTAATGATAAAGTTATCATAAGAAATTGGCAATCATCAACATAGAAAACAAAATAAAATAAAAAAGAGAAAACACAGAATCATGAAACACGGCAACAAAATGCAACCCCATCAGAATCGTGGCAGACTTCTCAACACCAATGCTCAGATCAAGAAGAGTTTGAAGTGAAGTATTTCAAAACCTGAAAAGATAGGTATTTCTAACCAACACTGATGTATCCTGCAAAACTATCTTTTAAAATTAATGGAGAAACAAGATAATTCTATGACAAACCACAACTGAAAAAATTCATGACCATCAAACCAAACCCACACAGAGTACTGAAAGATATTCTAGAAAGAGATTAAAATGACCACAATTCCAAGGACAACAGAAAGAAAAAGCAAGGCAGGCAAGCAATCCAACAGGGGGAAAGCAGGGAACCAACAACTGGAAAATATCATGACAAAGATAAGCCAATGCATATATTATAATCATCAATGTAAATGCTCTCAATTCAGCAATCTAAAGAAAGAGACTGGGAGACTGGATCAAGAAACAAGATCCAACAATATAGTGTATAAAAGAAACACATTTAACTCAAAAATAAATTCATAGACTGAAAATCAAACGATAGAAAACAATCTTCCATGCAATAGGAATACTGAAAAAACAGAGATGGCTATTCTGTTTGCAGACGATGTGAACTTCAAGCCAAGAATAATGAAAAAGGATAAAGAAGGTCACTACACACATGTTAAGGGAAACCTTTGAGAAGAAGAGATAATGATCATAAATATGTATGCACCAAATATGGTAACACCCAACTATATACAACCATTATTATTAGGCATGAAAAATCAAATAAGCAATACAACAATTGCAAGGGGAGACCTCAATAGCTCATTATCACATAGGGATAGATTAACTAGACAAAAACTCAGCAAAGAAATATCAGAATTGAACCAAACCTGTGAACAAATGGACTTAGTAGATGTTTTCAGAATGTACCACCCAACATTATCAAAATACACATTCTTCTCAGCTGCACATAGGACGATCTCTGAAATAGACCATATACTAGCCAACAGAACATGCTTAAGTAAATGCAAAAGAATTGAAATTATCCCATGCATATTATCGGTTTTTTTTTTCCAATACTGGGAATCGAACTCACGACCTCACACTTGCCAGGCAAGAGCTGTGCCACTGAGCTAAATCCCCAGCCCCCCATGCATATTATCTAGCCATAGTGCAATAAAATTGGAAATTGATGGCTGAAAAACCAGAAAAAAATTCCATAAACACATGGAAATTAAATAACACCCTCTTAAACAATCAATGGGTCACAGATGAAATTGAAGAAGAAACTGAACAATATCTACACCTAAACGAGAAAGTAGGTACAACATACTGCAACTTATGAGATGCAATAAAAGCAGTCCAAAGAGGGAAATTTATAGCAGTGAATTTTCACATCAGGAAAGCAGAACCAACAAATAAACAGTGTAATGTTGTGCCTCAAGCTTGTAGAAAAAGAAGAGCAAGACAAGTCCAAAGCCCATATGAGGGAGAAAATTATGAAGACCAGAGCAAAAATTAATGCATTCGAGACTAAAAAATAATGCAAAGAATGAATGAATCAAAGAGTTTGTTCTTTAAAATAATAAATACAATTGCTAAATCCTTAGTGAACCTTACCAAAAAAAGGAAGAAAAGATGCAAATTGATGCACTGAGAAATGAAAAGGATGAAATCACTATGGTGATTTCATGTGGAAATTCAGAAGATGATCCATAACTACTTTGAAAATCTTTACTTTCATAGGATGGAAAACATAAAAGAAATGGACAGACTCTTACATAAGTATGAATTACCAAAGCTGAATCAAGAAGATATAAAAATTCTGAATAACCATATATCAGTTGATGAGATTGAAAATGTAATTAAAACTTACCAGCAATGAAAAGTCAATGTCCTGATGGATTCCCTGCAGAATTCAATAATAAGAAATTTAGAGAAGATTTAATGCCACTACGCCTCCAACTCTTTAATGAAATTGAAAGGGAACCAATACATCCTAACTCATTCCTGGAGGCAAATTTTACCCAGATTAAAAAGCAGAGACAGTTCCAACAAAAAATAGAATTACAGGACAATCACCCTAAAAAACATAGATGCAAAATTCCTCAGTAAGATACTAGCAAACAGAATGGAGCAAATCATCGAGAAAATTATATACCATGACCAAGTGGAATTCATTCCAGGAATGCAAATCAATAAATGTAATACATCATATCAACAGAGCCAAAGACAAAAATCACATGATCATCTCAGTAGATGCAGAGAAAGCTTTTGACAAAGTTCAACACTCATTCATGAAAAAAAAAAACCCTACAGAAAATCAGAATATATGGTCTTTATCTCAACCTGATAAAAACCACCTCTGACAAACTAATAGCTAACATCACACTAAATGGTCAAAAACTGAAAGCTTTCATTCTAAAATCAGGAACAAGACAAGGATATCCACTATCTCCACTCCTATTCAATATAGTTCTGAAAACATTAGCCACATCAATTAGACAAGAGAGAAAAATAAAAGGAATGAGGATAGTTAAATTATTTGCAGATTACATGATACTCTACAAATAAGTTACAAACCAAAAGATTTCTAGATTTAATAACCAAATTCAGTTATGCAGCTGGATAAAATGTCAACACTCAAAAATGAATAGCATTCCTGTACACAAATAACAAACTCACTGAGACAGAAATTAGGAAAACCACATCGTTCACAGTAACATTGGAAAAAATGAAATACTTAGGAATCGATCTAACAAGGAAAGTAAAAGATCTATACTTTTAAAATTACACTACTCTGAAAAAGGAGAATGAAGAGGCTATCATAAATTAGAAAGATACCCCTTGCTCATGGATAGGAAGAACGAACATAGTGAAAATGGTCATACTCCCACAATTGTTACACACATTTGATGCAGTCCCTATCAATACCATTAGCATACCTCACAGAACTACAGAAAATATTCCTAAAATTCATTTGGAACCAG